>NC_053427.1:64558544-64618438 GCF_007990345.1 Gossypium hirsutum | reverse complement strand
GTTTCTGGATAGAGATTCGAGATTTACATCGCGATTTTGGAAGAAATTACAAGTTGCACTAGGTACGAATTACATTTCAGTACTGCCTTCATCTCAAATAGATGGCTAATCTGAGCGAATAATAGATACTGAGATATGTTGAGATTTGCATTCTCGAGTTCAAAGTACAAGGGAACGATACTTGCCTTGATTGAATTTGCATGCAATAGCTATCATCGAGTCTCAAATGGCACCTTATGAGCTTTTATGGTCGAAATGTTGTACGCCATTGTACTGGACTCAACTCAGTGAAATAAGATATATGGGGTGACTTGATTAGAGAACTGAACAGAAAGTGAAGTGATCTGTGAAGTTTGAAAGTAGCGTCAGATCGTCAGAAATCTTATGCGGAGTTGAAACGTAAAAATATAGAGTTTCAAATTGGAGATAAAGTTTCTGAAAGTCTCACCGTGGAAGAAAATACTCAGATTCGTAGGCTGATCCAGATTGGCGTATGAGGTATAGAGTGTATTGGACAGTTGCTTACAATTATCATTCCACTGAGTTAGAAAAATCCACATGTATTCACTTTCGATGCTTCGAAGGTATCGATGATCCTTCTCATGTGATCAGTCTCTGAGATAAATTCAGCTGATATGACTACGAAGAAGAACTGATTCGTATTTTGATCGTGAGACTAAAGAGTTACGGAATAAAAGACCTCGTTAGTTAAAGTATTATGGCATAAGCATGGAGTTTAGGAAGCAACATGGGAGCCAGAAGATACAATGAAAGAACATTATCCAACCTATTCACTGGTAAGATTTTCGGGGACGAAAATCCTAAGGAGGGGAGAGTTGTAACAACCCGATTTAGACCCTAATCGGAACGGTGGTTTCGGGACCACGAATCCTAGTCAGAAAAATATTTAAAAATTATTTTCTATGTTTATTTTGTGTGAATTTATATCTGTGAAATTTTTGTGATTTAATTTTGTCGTTTAGGTGTCCGATTAAATAAAAGGACTTAATCACGTAAATTGAAAAGTGGGCAGTTTATTTTGTAAACGGCTTATTTGTTAATGACTTTCTAAGTGGGGGTATTTATGGTGAATTATCCCATTATATATATAATGTTGGACGGTAGTGGATGATTTTTATAATATATTAACTAAAGTTAAAAGAAAAAAAAGGTAAAATAATAATAAGTTAATGTATGTTATTATATTATAAAATAAAAAGCCATATCCATGTTACTTCTTCATCCTTGCACCGAAACTAAAACAAAGAAAAAGAAAGAAAACAAAGTAGGGTTTGGCCTTATTCAAGCTAGATTAAGGTAATTGTTCAGCTCGGTTTTTGATAATTTTTACGTTTTTGAGATCGTTGCTTCGAGTACTACAAAACCCATGCTTAAATTTTTATTTTGATGAATATTTTGAGTTGTGCCATTTTGATAGCTTGTGACTTTTGTGGTTTGATGATGAAAATGAAAGGTATGTTTTAGCTTAACATATTTTGTATTGGAATTTTGATAATTTTGAGTAATTAGGACTTAATTGCAAAAATAATAATTTGAGGGACTAAAATGTGAAATTAATGAAATATATGGACTCGATGGTAATGGGTAAGATTCGGCTAAACATGGGTAATTGGAAATTTTGTGTATTTTGTGTTTTGTGCAATAGGGACTAAATTGTAAAAATTATAAATGTTAGGGGTAAAATGGTAATTTGCCTATTTATGTATTTTTGGACTAAATTGAATGAAAATATGTTTGAATAAGCTTAATTTGAATATTTTAGATCAAGAACTAAAGAAATCGGATTTGGATCGAGAAAAATGAAAGTTGTCGACTAGCCGCCCAATTTCGTTTTGTACCGTCTGAGGTAATTTTGTAAGAAAATAGATGTGTTTATTGGTAAATTAATGTTATAATTATATGCTATTATAGAATGTTAGAATTTAATTGTGCTCTGGCCGAATATGTATAAATGTGGCTACCATACTTTCGAGTTCAATTCGACCGAGATACGAAGTCCAAAAGCCCCGTATGAACCTTAGGAATAGTTAGGATACATATGTCATGACATAGGATTCTGATATATGTGTGTGAGTAAGACCATGGCATCGATATGTGGTTCCGATATGTGTTTACGAGTAAGACCCTGTCTGGGACAGTGGCATCGGTATGTGGCTACATGTAAGACCAGGTCTGGGACGTTGGCAGTGTATGACTTGTGTAATTATCTGAGTGTCCTATCCAATTCCGAATGGTTCATCGAGCAGAGGTGTAATGAGAACGAATGTGTAAAACAATCTATAGAACAGGTAAGAATTTATTTGTCATTTATTTGAACAAAGGTAAGTAAACACCTTGGTTATTTGTTACAAATTTTGTAAGTATAAGTTTTAAAATATATATATATGTATGATATGTGTATTTATTTTGTGATTGACTAGTAAGCATGTTGTAATCGTTCTTATGTGTATGTGATTAAGTGATGAGGTACATATTCGCTTATATGGTTAATAGATGCAAGTGGAAGCATAAAAAATCACATGAGTTCTGTGTTTGTACGTGTAAACTAAGTATGTATTATATATTCGGCTATGAAGATTAAAAGCAATTTATATGAATTTTGGTGCTATAAATATTCGGTCAAGGTGATAATATAAAAAAATAATAATAAATAAAAGAGAAATATTTATTATATGTTTAAATACATACTTAGTATGAATATATGTATTTATAAACGATTGGATCTACATGTGGTATGATAAAATAATTTGGTTCTGTTTAGTTATATTAATTAATTTTATTTGATTGTTTGATTGGTTAAAACTTACTAAGTTGTGATAGCTTATTTTGTGTGTTGCGTTTACTTTATTTTATAGATTTTGGAATCAAGCTACAAGCTCGGGGATTGTTAGCCAAGCTCGTCACACTATCCACAGCTTTGGTACCTTTAAACTGAACTTGAATTATGGCATGTATAGGCTGGTTTTAAGGTTAAATACCTTGGAAATGAATGCATATATAAAGCCATGCGAAAATGGCTAAATTTTATTATATAAATTCGGTCATGTTAGGCATGGGTTATGTTTATCTTAGTTTGTGGCTATGTGTTATGTATATATATATAAAGTTTGTGATAAGTACTATGTGCTGAAGAGTGGCTTGCTTATACTGCTTAGATTTAGTCTTATATGTTTTATTAATTATAATTTTTTGGATTTGTTTGGCTTGAGTAGTTTGGTGATGAAATTTTGGGTGTATATGTGGTTTTAAATAATATATTTCGGCTATGATAGATAATAAAGGTGATTTGTTTTTGTTATAATAGTTAGGTTATGAAGGAATTAGTAAATATGTTAGTTAAAGTGATGATATTTGTATATTAGCTTGATATGTGCAGTTATTAAAAGGGTAAGTGATGGATGTGGTTAAAGACTTATACTAGTGAGGTAAATTGTTATATAATTAGGCTAGAAGGCTTTTGCAATGATGTTTTGGTATATTCGGTTATAGGATATGTTTCGATGAAATGGTATAGTTAAATTGAGATTCGACACAAGTTTGTATAAATATTTATGCTCATAATAAAACGACTTGCTTGTGACTTGATAGTTGCCGGGATAATGTTTTGATTTATAATGTGACATTGTAATATGCATATATACGCTTTCAAGTAAAATATATATATATATTCATGTGTTAGGTTTATTTTTACTTGTGTTTTGGCAAAGGTAAACTTTGTTAGTTAATTTGATGGAAGGCCAACAAAATTTTGTACCGATCTCTCACGATATATATATTATTACAATATTTATAGATTACTTGAGTAGTTTAATTATTTGTGAGGAAATAATTTGTGGTTGCTCATTCATGGTGTGCGAATGATGCATATATAACTACAGAACATTTTGCGCATATAATGCTCAAGGTTATAAAAGTTTTAAAAAAAATGTTGCATGTTTCCTTATTAGCATTATTTGATTAGTTTAATTCTTATTTCTTATGTAATATTAAATTGAAGCATGATAGTTGATTTAAAATTTTATTAGTTAAATTACGATAGAAGTTGATCTGAGATTTATGTTAACTGGTAATGCCTTATAACCCTAATCCGGCGACGGGTATAGGATAAGGGTGTTACATACTCGGCCACCAATCTGTCTCCCTGAGTCAGATTTAGGAAATCTCTCCTACGGGTATCCATATAACTGGCCCCACATACTTCCCCTGGAAAGCAATCTTAAAGAACTCCCAGTTCAGTTGATCGGGCTGAGTGCCCTCCTTAACAGTGAGCCACTACTGATATGCCTTATCACGTAACAGCGATACAACACCCTTTAATTTCTGCTCGGGGGTGCAGCCCAAATCATTCATAATACTCTTTGAGGCCTCTATCTAGTACTCAGCCACATTAGGGGCAACTCCAGTAATACCCCTAAAAACCTCAGCTCCGCTAGACCGGAGTCGTTTTGAATTGACCCGTGACCTCCAGCTCTAGTATTGGGCCCAACGACCCTCTCTAAAATCCTCAACATGGCCTGAGACAGTGTGTCATCCCCAGCCGCTCGATCATGAGACCCAGTCTCAGTCACAAGTGAAGCCTGTTTCTCACTAGTATCCAAATTAGGTAGATTGCCAAATGACGAAGACCCAGCTCGAGCACCTCTACGACCTCTACCACGGCCTCTTGTACCCCGTCCGTGAGTACCTCTAGTGCTCATTGTCAAATTTTGTTTTTTCTGTATTAACAGTTTTATGCATCAGTTTACAGTTCTAGTGTTTATTAAAAGATATTTTATGAAAACAGTATTAGAAGTGTAAAATTTGTTTCATTCATCGCAGTGTCAATCAATGTCTATTAGTTTTACTACAGTCTCAATATACACTATTTTAAGTGTTTTCAGTACAGTCTATCTATAGTAGTCTCAGCATATACTACCTATAGCAGTTTTAGGATATACTATCAAAAACAGCTTCAAAAAACTTACTAGATCAGCGTCGGAGACTCAGTGTACCACACTTTCAGTAAAAACATTTAGAAATCAATTCTTAGAAAATCACATCTTAAAAACCCACATCCACAGCCGAGTTTTGCAACCTGACTCTGATACCACTCAATGTAACACCCCAAACTGGACCTAGACATTATGGTCGGATCAGGCGTTGTCACATGGTAGTGTGTTTGAAAACCGTAACTTTCCCTAAAATAATTTCCGTTTAGAACTTTTCATTATTACTTATTAATTCTAAAATTTTATTATTTAATCCGTCAAAGGTTTTCAAAACGTGTATCCAATGCGGAAGCTTTTAAAACGGTTTGCGTGTTGGAGAGTATTTTGCTAAAATGTTTGTTTCTTTTGAAAACCTGAGTTTTCCTAACTCCAGCAGTTATAACCCATAACCAATAAAAATTCCAAACCAAAATAAAAATCCGTAGAGGCCATATTTACAATAAAATACCCAAATAAAATCTAAAATCATAAGTAAGTACGAATCAGTGTTAAAGAGGTCGTGTGGTCACTATCGAGTCCTCCGCTGCACTGATCTGTCAAGTCTAGGGATTCCCTGTACAGATTAAATCAAAAGGGTGAGTTTGTATAAACTCAGTGTGTAATCCCCATATAAGCAACAGAAATATGCACATGATCACAGTTTGGGCCTAAACCCTTTTCAGTACAGTATCGATTTTAGTTTGGCCTTAGCCCATCACAGTACAGAATTAATCATGTAGTTGGGCCTTAGCCCATCAACGTATCAGTAGTACTAATAGATATGCAGTCACAAAATCCTACCCAACTAGCCTCTACACACCATCTCCGTCCAACCTTACACTCCATGTGGGGATATAATCAACCCACCCATCCCTACACTCCAAGAAGTACTGAGTGCGGCACTAGACAATAATTTGCAGCTGAGCTACCAGTAAATTAGGCTCGATGCAATGTAATATACAGTTATGACATGCTATAACATGGTAACAGTACGTACAATATCATTTCAGTGAAACATCACCATGCTCAATAACATGTATACATATAAATTAGTCATACAGTCATTTTATTCAATTAGGGGTCTAGGTAAGCTTACTGACCCTACAGTAGGTTCATAGTAGTCTTAGGCGACCCGTGCAACCTTGGCAAAAAATTAATGAAAATGGGCTCACACGCTAATGTTGTCTGGCCGTGTGGCCCACACGGCCCAAATTGGCCTTGGCCATGTGGATCACACAGCCTGGCCAAAAATCCCACACGCCCGTATGGTCCACATGACCCAAATCAGTCGAGCTCATGTATCGCATATAGCCTACCTAGCCATCACACGATTGTGTCTGGTGTACACGACCTGGCCTCGTCGATCACACGCCCGTGTTATGGCACACGGCCTACCACAAGGCCCACCACACGACCGTGTGGCGTCAACAAAGTGGTTTTTAGCTTTCGTCGAAACCCCATTTTCTGTATTTTCGGGTACAGACCTGGTTTTAATTGAAGCTAAAACAATCCCTGAGCACTCCAGAACCTATAAATCAATATTCCAACGCCCAATATCAGTGTTACTCACGAAACTTAACCGAAATTACAACAGAATGCCCAACCTAAAAACCTTTAAAACCCTTACCTTCGATCGAGTAACCAGAATTCCACGAACCTAAACCCCCAAGCCACGATTACGAGCCTCTGAAGGCATTAACAAGCTCATCAATGACAAAATTAATGAACGAAAACCAAACTATCTTACCAAAACTTACCGATTTAGGATGTAAACAAACATAACATAAGCGAGAGAGACGGGTTAGACAGAAAAATGCACAAGGACTAAAAGAAAAAAAAGGTAGAATTTTGGCAGCTAGAATGTTTAGGGAATTCACATAAAAAATTTTGGGAAAAATGAGGAGAGATGAAATTTTAAACCAAAAAGGAGATATGATACACATCCCTAATTTCTCTCCCACTAAAACCACATCTCAAAATTCAACTACCACTGAAACTCTCTTAGAACCAAATCCAAAACTAAAACTCCCTTACTCACGTAGGGATTCGAACACAAAACCTCCAACAACACAACACTCCTCCTAACCACCAAACCAACAAGCCCATTTTGATATGAACTTACCAATAATTTAATATGAGCTTGTTCACTAATAGTTAAGGCTTAACTCAGGAATTTTTTTTTCCAAAATTAGGCCTTGAACTTGGGACCTCTCACACACACCCAAAACACTTAACCACAGAAGCAAATACACAATTGTGTCAATTATTTACAAAAGCAGAACGTAAAATTTGGGGCGTTACAACCAGTGCAGCAAAATGGTTGGGAAAACTCATGAGATATGATTTTGAAATTTGATACTGCCCTAGTAAGACCAACCATGCCGCTGATGCTTTATCTTGAATTCCATCGACATCACTTCTTGCACTCTCATGACTTGTTTTTACTATTTTCGATATTGCACGTCTTGCTACTCAATCTCAACCAGAACTTTAATAATTGTGTCATCGTCTTAAATCCAACCCTCAATTACTTCCTAATTATGCCTACAAAGTTAGACTTATTCTCTTTCGTGGTCGTATAGTCATTCCATCAAATTCACCACTCTATCACCAATTGTTGTCGGAATTTCATTTATTTTCAATTAGTGCTCATGTTGACATTGCAAGAACATTCATAGACTAGCTTTCAATTTTTACTAGAAAGTTATGCTCCAAGATATTCACCAATTTGTTTCCGAATGCCAGATATGCCAACAAATGAAGAACTCTTCCCTCTGTCAAGTAGGCCTCTTACAACCTCTACGAATTCCCGACTTGGTTTTTGAAGATATTTTGATGGACTGTATCACTAGCCTTTCTCCGCCGAAAGGAAAAATAGTAATCATAGTGGTTGTTGATAGGTTATCTAAATATGACTATTTTACTGCCCTTCCTGGTCATTTTTCTAGTAAAATAGTCGCATATACTTTTGTGAATGACATCGTGCATCTTCATGGCTTTCCTATGACTATTGTCACCAATAAAGACCCTCATTTTATGCATATTTTTTGGCAAGAGCTCCACGATTTACAAGGCACCAAACTGGCGATGAGTACCCTATACCATCCCCAAATAGACGGTCAAATAGAAGTTCTTAATAGATGTTTAGAAATGTACCTTAAGTGTTTTATCGCTGACACTCCTCATGCTTGGGTATCCATGCTGCCTTGGGTAGAATATTGGTATAACACCTCTTATCAGATAGTGGTTATAACTCCTTTTGAGTTCCTTTACAGTGTCCACCACCAACAATTGCCTGCTATATTTAGGATACGTCAGGCTCCCTGTAACAACCTGAAAGTCAGTGGAGTCCGAAATATTGGTTTCAAAAAGCTATTTTTCAATGATAGAATCAGTGAATATTATTTGTCAATATTTATGAGAGTATTACAATATTATATTTAATTTTGGTTTAATAATTTTTGTTAGTTGGAAAGTTAGATAGCGTACAAGTGTATCAGCTCTAAAGTCGGTGGTTTTGGAAATTGAGGTATCGGGACCTCGTTTCCATAAACCGAACTTGTAAATATTCTTTTTAAATACTTGTGGAGTTATATTAGATGTGAATTGAATTTTGGTTAGAAATTTTTGTTCAATTAGTTTTTAATTAGAGTATAAGGACTAAATCGTGTAAGTGAATAAAGTAAGATTTATAAAGAAATTATAAATAGAAACTGAATATCTAGGACTTGTAAAATAAATGTAATCTATATTATATTATAATAATGAGTAAATAAAATAACAATGAAATAAAAATAAAATGAAAACAACTAGCATAGTGGGGAGAAAGAGAAACAACTTAGCATTTTTTTCCATTTTATTGCATGCCAAAGGTGGGAAAAAGAACAAGGGAGAAATGACTTAGGGTTTTAATTTTTCAAGGTTTAATTGTTTAGTCAATTTAGTCCATTTTCTTGCAATTTTTATGTTTTCAGAATCCTAATACTATGAGCTAGATGACTGATGTCCTATTTTTTAGTATTGCTTAAGATTTTAGATGTTACCATTGTTGAATAGTTAAAGCTTCAGGGACTAATTTCATATATTTTTAGGTTAGAAGTGAAAAGGACTAAATTGTGAAATTAATTAGTGATTTTGAGTAATAGGGACCAAATTGTGAATATTTTGAAATCTAGGGGTAGAAATGAGAATTATGGAATTAAACTTTCCATAGAATGAATTTGATATTAAAATTTAGGGTTAAATGTGGAAGTTAAGTTAGTCTCGAATTTAGGGACTAAATTGAATAAAGTGTAAAGGTTGTATAAATTAGCAATTAAATGGGCAATTATTTGTGTATTAATGATATGCATGGCTTATTTATTTTCGTAGCTAACTTCGGCTCAAATTCCTTGAAAAAGAAGGTAAAAGGCATGGTCGTCGACGAATAGCTCAGAGATTATAGTTTGTGTTTCTATAATCTAAACTATTTAAAAGCGCTGCTTTTATACATTGCATTATTCGGTAAGTATATATATAAGGTTAGTTATTCCTTTGAAATAATTTCATGAGATGTGGATTTGATATTAAAATGAGATGGTTGGATCCACATGTCCAAGCCTGAGTCATGTTAATATAAGAAGTAAACAAAAAACTCGAGATAATGACTTGAGATGGTAATGATTTAAAAATGGCAATGCTATTAAATAGAAAATGTGATAGAATGGAGTGAAATATAGAATGAAATGTGAATTGGAAACTATAGTAGTGAATGGATATGTTTTTAAAAAATGATGTTTAATTAAGTATGAAATGAATTGAAATATGATTAAGATAATGTGTATAATTTTTTTAAAAATTTGAACATATAATTGTATTGTATTTTACTTTTATGTTCAGATTATAGAAATATTGTTGAGTTATACTCAGTGTACAGTTTTGTTTTTCATGCCCAGGTTAGGTACTTATCAGTTTGATAGTTTACTTAGCATCCAACGACCGTCCCGAACTCAACTGTTGGTGAAATGTTATTTGATCTTGGCATGTACCTAGGATGTTCTAGATATATGTAATGCTCATTTTGTGTCTTGATGGTATTTGAGTTCTAAGTCTGTAAGTATTGTGTATATATGTTTGGTTGATAGGAATGATCATTTTGAAGATGTCTTTTTAGAGTAATTTGGTGATATGTTTGATGATTAGACAATTGAGGTGTTGTTATGTTGGATGAGTTTTTGGTTAATGCACAGTTGTGAGAATGATAGTTAATATATGGTTTGATCTCAATAGATGATAATGCTTTGGTATGTGCTTTATAAATGAAATTGAATGCTTAGTTGTTCACATTTGAGGTACCTTAATGACTTAATGGCTAATTATTTAGGTTGGTTGATCTTAAGAATATATATATTTGGCTTAGATTTTGATATATTGAATTGAGTTCTACATGGATAAGATGTTTAAATGATGATTTGCATACCTTTCTTTATGTTTAGGTATGTTATTTGAGTTTAGGCAAGTTTTGAGCATGAGTGCATCTTTAAAAAAGTAGTTTTCACCTTTTATGAACTCAACTATCGATATTTTTACATCTAATAGCGATACCTGACCTTATGAATAGTTTTAAAACAAACAGAATGCCAAAATGGTATCGATTTTTATTTAAGTATCGATATTTTTTCATAAAATATCGATACCATAAAATAAATATCGATGCCATTGATTTTCAAGTAAACAGAATTGAATTTTGGTATTAATTTTCAGAAGGTATCAATTTGGTATCGATACCATCTGTGAATTTCTATTATTAACTTTTAACTTCAAAATTTTACAATCCAATTTTATATATGCTTGTATTTTGTAATTTGGTCCTTGTAGAATTCCAATTATTTAATATATTTCTTTATATCCATAATTTATTGAGAAATAATTGAATTTTCATTAAGTAAGATATTTATTGAATTGTTGAATTATGTCGTAGCATCTTACTACTAGGGTTCAGTGACAGGGACGGGTAAGGTGTGTTACACTCCCCATTAGTCAATGCGTATTTGCGAGATCAAGATGCTACACTTCATCTCCTTAAGAACAATTTGTTACAATCACAGGCTACGATTTAGGCTCAAGTTCATAAACACCATCTTGATCTTGTATTGGAAGAGGGTGATTGGGTATATGTCTGCCTTCAACCATTCCATCAAAATTCCATCCGACTACAACGACACTACAAACTTGGACGATGTTTCTTTGGTCCATTTCAAGTTCTCCAGCGTATTGGCACAGTGGCTTATAAATTAGATTTACCAGCCATGGCAAAGGTTCATCTTGTCTTTTATGTTTCACTCATTCGTACTGGCACTCCTCAGCAACAAGGTACTCCCCTTCATATTATCGACTCCACAAAAACACTAATCCTACAACCATCAGCTATCCTTGACACTTGAAATATCTAGTGCTCCGGACAAACTACAGTCCAATGTCTCATCCAATGGGATGGTTTTCTTCGTGAGGCAGCTACTTGGGAGGACAAGTCCCACATACTTCACAGTTTTCCTCACTGGAACCTTGAGGACAAGGTTCTTTCCAGACTAGGAGTAATGTTGTAAATGGGCACGTAACACCCCTAACCCGTATCGATCGCCGTAATAGGGTTATGGAGCATTACTAAACTTATCTCTTAAACAATCATACATTTCACATTCATTTCTCATATCCAAACAAAGGTCATTCAAATTTAGTCATATAGCCCCTAACAAGAGCACTCAGGGCTTAAAATATGCATTAGAAGTGGTTTGGGACTAAATCGAGTACTTAATAAATTTTTAGAAACACATATAAAATTTTCAAAGTGGAGGGGACACATGCCCATGTGGCCAGGCTGTGTACCTCACACGGCGAAGAGACACGCTCGTGTCACAGGCCGTATGGACATTCGAAATCGGATCACATGGCCGTGTCCTAGCCCTGTCTGGCCCTGTGTAACTCATTGACTTGGGTCACACGGCAAGACCACACACCCGTGTGTCAGGTCGTGTGCTAGGCCATGTGATAACTTGAGGGTATACTAAGTTGTGCCACATGACCAAGACACGCGCCCGTTTGCTAGGCCATGTGAAGCTACTACCTTGGTTTATAAATAGGAATCAGGGGACACACGACTTTATAACCTAGCCGTGTGTCACATACGACTGAGACACACACCCGTGTCTCTACCTGTTTGGACAAAAAGAGGCCATTTTCCAAGCCTTATTTCTCACTCAATGTGGTAATATCCTACACATACCAAAAAGCATATAACCATATCATCAATAAGCATTCAAACCAATCGCAACCAAGTCCAAATCATGCAATACCAATACCAACAACCACAATGCTCATAAGCATCACAATTGGCCATTCAAAAATATACCAATATCAATCTAAAAAATTTATCTAAATGGTCAAGTGCATAAATTCACTTTTGTGCCTAACACATAACCTATATGCCATTTCTAATCTCAATTATATGGAACTCTACTTACACAATCAAAATCTATGCATTTTCAAGACATTCTATACATCATAAAGCTAAACACACACACACATATATATACATGTCAATCCATAACAAATTAAACCACACTAAACGGCCAATTACATAATCAAAACATATAGGCTTTCACTAGCCAAATGACCTATACATGCCATATAATCAAAATACATAAAGTAAAAAGTACCCAAAATAAGAGTTCGCTAGTGCGATGCAATCTCTGACAACTTCCAAAAAGAGCGAGCTTTTGAATCACTATAAAACACAGAAAAGTAAACAAAGTAAGCAATTAAGCTTAGTAAGTTTGTATAACTGCAAATATAACTTACTAATCAAATATAATTAAGCAAGTAATTTAAATCATAATGTAATTCAATTTAGTCTCATTAGCTTAAAATATAATGACCAACAAGGTTAATTACGCAATCACAAACATCATAGATTCAATTTCCACATGATTCACGTACATACCTGTACTGGTTCATAATAAAATCATACATTCTCGAAACAAAACCGTGCACGTTGAACCATTTGGAATAATATTGGATACTCGGGTATCTCACACACTAAGTGCCAATACATGGTCGTAACCATGTCTATCTCATATCTCATATATATATGCTCACTCTCAAGCTATCACTGGGTCTGCTCACACAAGCTGATGGTCAAGACATAGCTAGACGGTGCTGCTCACACAAGCTAAAGAGTAATCACAACACATGCCAGAAAACTCAGCCACCGATAGAACTTACGGGACCAGTACCCAAAACACAGTAACCCCTAATAACATGTCATTCGTATCCTATTTATACCTAAGGTTCAATTGGGATCTCATACATTGTCAAATCTTCGTTGAGTATTTATGTGAAATCATATTCATCAAGAATGTAATATTAAAGTCTTTAAAGCACAATTTTTTAATGCTTATTAACATACGAACTTACCTCGAATTAATACGGAGAAAATCAACCGATCAATCTACTACTTTGTTTTCCCCCGATCTAATTCCGAATGTGGCTTTTCCTGATCTATATAATCAAATTTAACCACTTTATTATTTATTCTATTCAATTCAATCCAATTTCATATTATGGCAAAATTACCATTTCACCCCTGAACATTAGACTACTTTACGATTTAGTCCCTAGCTCATAAAGATGCAAATTCTTGCAATTTAATTTCAACGCATTATAGCCAAATTCTATGTAGATCCATAGAAGCCCATACATTTCATTATTTCACACATTTCCATATAATTTTCACATTTCTCAATTTAGTCCCTATTTGACATTTTCAACCGAAATCACTTTACAAAACTTGTTTTCCTAACAACAACCATTCATTTACTATTATCAAACATCAAAACACATATACATTCATCAATGGTAAAACCCTAATACTTTAGTAATTTCACAAATTAGTCCCTGGGCTTGCTAGATTAAGCTACAACGACTCAAAAAACATAGAAATCGTTAAAAACAGGACGGAAAATTCTCACATGCAAGCAAAGAGAGATGGTCGAATGCTTAAACTTCTCCCATGGCTTTTATTAGGTTAAAATTTCTGTGGTAGATGAGAATAGGAAGATGATACATTGTTTTTCCTTAATTTAATTTACTTTATTTACTAAATTAAACTTTTAACCTTTATTACAAATCATTAAAGTCACTTAATCATGCACACAAATGACCACTCACAATTAAAATGGTTAATTACCATATAAGGACTTCCACTTTAAGGTTCCATAGCTATTAGACACCTTTAGCTATTAGAACACAACTTTTAGACACCTTTAGCTATTAGAACACAACTTTTACACTTTACACGATTTAGTCTGTTTTACTAAATTAAGCATGTAAACTTTGAAATTTCTTAACAAAATTTTCATATAACTCTATTAACATGCTTTAGACACTAAAATAATAATAAAATAAATATTTTGACTTTGGATTTGTGGTCCAGAAATCACTGTTCTGATTTAACTGAAAATGGACTGTTACAGGCCACACAGTGAAATGACCAGCACATGAAAGGACCAAGGAGATGGGCCATCAGTAAAACCAAGATCCACTTACAACTGCAGGGCACCTCAGAAATTTTTTGATTTTGTCATGGGAGCCATGTCAGCAGGGAAATAATGGTCTAGGGTATAAAGAGAATAAGAAAAATGATGAAATGTATGTTGTTTCTTTGGAAAATTCTGAATTCTGTTACCTCCTCCCCTTCTTTTTTAATTTTCTACAATTTGGAAATACTAGTACATTCCACATAATTTACGAAAGTAATCTTAAATAAGAAATTAAAGAATGAACTTAAATTTATTGATTAATGATGCAATTTTTTATTTAGTTTTATCTAAATTATAAATATCTTTATTCTTTGATATTATTTATGACATCTTAATTAGCAATAGTTTATTTATTAAATCCAATTTGTTAATTTTAAAACCAATTTTAATACTCCTAATGGATATACAGTAATAATACTTCCTAAAAATAATATTAACCTTTCATATCACTATAAAAATAATGTATATTTGTATTGGTTCATAATCAATTTTATAATGCTTAGTTCGTGGGATTGTTGATGATATAAAATATTGATTTAGTTAAAATAATATGAAATTGAAATTAAATTATCATAATATCAATTGATTAATGTTATAACTTTGTTGTGGTGTTCACCATTATCAACCTACTATCCAGTTACCCAATTGGGATCGACCCATAACTGCATCTTGGGTTCGCATGTGATGAGTTCGACCCAACCCATGTAGGTGAACCCATACGTAGAAAGCACGTGTTAATCTTAGAATAGGGCACGTGTTTGCATGCATGGGGCCTACCTACAATGTCACATCTGGGAGCCATATCATATAAATAGAGAAATTCACACTCTTTAAGGGCATACACACAAAAACACTCAACAAGCTTTAAATCAAAGCAGATTATTGATTATTTGAAAATTTTTAGTTATAATAAAAAATGAAAATTACTGTCTTTTGACATGTTTTTCTGCTCTTGTTAGCAAGTTTTCTTTATTTTTTAGTTTTCTGCAATTTTGATCCTATAATTCTTTACAAGTTTCGACCAATGAAGGAGTCTATAGAACTAGATCACGAGGAGGAAGAAACCATCTAGTTGGGGGTAGAATCATCTGATAGAAACATCTTATGCAAATTTTTTCATTGGAACATTTTGTCACTTCAAGTGTGGTCAACTTCCAAGCAATGGGATTGACATTGGAAAATATATGGCATCCTATAGGAGGAGTCTCAATATCAGATCTGGAAAATAGTAGATTCTTATTTCATTTTTATTTTGAATTTGATGCTGATCGAGTTCAGGAAAATGGCTCGTGAAATTTTAATTCTTATTTGTTGGTACATCGGCTAAAGGAAGGGTAAAACCCTTTGTCCGCCGGACTAAACGGGGTTGATTTCTAGATACTTATCCATGACCTACCCCATGGTTTTATATCAGATGTTGTTGCAAGACAATTGGGAAGTCTTATTGGGATCTTCTTGGAATATTATGCATCATCTATCCAATTGGCCTATAAAGGAATAATAAGGTTAAGGATGCGAGTCAATGTTAGAAAACCAATGAAAAGAAAAAAGAAACTTAATCTCCCAAATGGTGCATCTGCTTATGTTTGTTTTAATTATGAAAAACTCACTTTATTTTGCTCTCTATGTGGCAAATTAGGGCACGATGAAAGTTATTGCCTGATTATAGCTCTTCATCTAAGACAAGAGTATGAATTTCAGTGGGATATTTCATTACGTGCAAGTCTAGAAGAATTGGGGTGTGGAGGAGTAGCTGGTTAGTAGAGGATGGTGGTGGTGGTGGAAGTTCAAATTATAGAAACTCCATAAATAACTATGGAAGGACCAATCTGAAGGGGTCACAATTTGTTCTAGTGAATCAATAAGCTAATATGGGATTTCCTTCCAAAATTCCATACTCTTCAAAAGGAAAGTAAAATATTCCTTTGTTTCCTGGGCCAATAAAAATGGGTGAGTTGGGTCATAATAACGAGAACAGTAACAAATTGGACGATGAGAATGCAGTTTTAGAAGAAGAAAATAACCCAATAAGACAAAATGATGGGCTAAAATGCCCTCATTTTTAATAAAATGCTTCAGGAGTTTCCTCAAATATGGATTTGAATGAAGCATTTAGTAATCTACTATAGGTACCAAGCTCTAATAGATCGGCGGGCCTTGTTAAATAGGTCAGTCAAACGCAATGAAGTTTATAAGTTGGAATAGTCGAAGTTTGGGAAAGCCTTGGACAGTTAGACGTCTTCGAGATATGCTAAAAGACTCAAATCCCTCCGTGGTTTTCTTGATTGAAACTAAACTATAGGGTTCTCGTAAGGCAAGGATTAGAAGTAAGTGTGGATTTTGTAACACCCCAAATTTTTTGGGTTAGAAGATTTGAGTTTTATGGTTAGAGTCAGTGAGACGGTTGCGCTATTGTGTTTAGTTGCATGTTTAAGTGTCAAAATGGGCCTGCTGGTCTGGTGGTTGAGTGAGTGCTAGTGAACCTCTAGGTCCTGGGTTCAAGTCTTGTGTGTGTAGTTTGAAGAAACATTTTATTTTGTTTTGTTTTGTTAAGTAGCAGATTGGTTTAAAGTTAACTTTTAAAACTATGATTATTACTTTTATTTTTTTATTTTATTTTTATTTGGATGGGATTTTGTTATTTTGAGGGTTCCCTGGATGTTTGTTTTCTTTCTCTTTTCTTTTGGCTCCTATTCTTTTTGGCTTCTTCTTTTTCTTTTGGAAACGGTTTTTACTGGTGGATTTTGGGAGAATTTTCGCTTCTTATCGTCGAGTAAGTGTCGAGATGCCATCAATTGCGAATTAGGTGTGAGATTCAAACCTCTTTCAATATAATTGTGTTTTGTTGATTTACTGTGGTATTCGACAATCCTTATGTGTGTTTCAGTAAATGAGCAATTGAAGCTCATGTTGCCTACAATCTCTAGAATTTTAGTGTGTTATAATTGGAGGTTGATTCATTGACCGAAAAAGCTCGATTTTCAAGCTGGTTGAGGGTGTTTTCGTAGTCACACTGGCGTGTACTAGTTCAGACGGCCATGTGCAATTAAGAAGTAGAGTTTTCGGGCAAAATTTGGAGCCACACGGCCTTGTAGCCCATTTGGGAAAATTTTTTTGATTCTCACACAACAGTGTCATCTGGGTATACGGGCGTCTGATATTGGGAATTAGGGATTTAGTGATTTGGTGCCATATGGCCTAGTCACACAGTCGTGTGGCTAATTTGAGGATTTAGGGATCCAACACGGGTGTGTCTTTTGGGCACATGGCCATATCTGGAGGGCACACGAGCGTGTGAAACCCTCACATGGTTATATCTACCCTGCACTCAACTTTAGCTCATTGGATAGAGAGTTACACAGTCAGTTCACACGGTCATGTCCCTGGTTTACACGAGTGTGTACGTTGGCTACACGGCCATGTGCCTCCTTCCACACAGGTGTTTTGACCCCACACGGTTGGAGCACCCGGCCGTATGGTTCTAAGCCACTAACTTTGGTATTAGTGTATGTTTTGTTACAAATATGATTCTGTGTTCTGATCTTTGGCTAGTCTTTAGTAAAGGTTGTTAGGATTCTGATTCGGGATTCGACTTATGGATTAATTGTGACTATTGCGTGTAATGCTTGATTCTGAACTTGGTTTGTTGGGTAGGTGTTTGTGTGTGTGTGCATATCTGTTCTATCTGATTGTGTGTTAATGTGTCACTGTTCTAAGTGATTGTATGCATGGATAGACTTGCATAAGGTAAAGTTTTGGGTGGGATTGTGAAGAGAAGGGAGTCAGATTTTGATTTGATCTAGCAATTCTACTGCAACTCTTTCGTATAGCGTTTTATCTCACTATACTGCATGCGCGTCAACTTTGCTAAGTACTAATATCTGAACTGGTAGTTTAAACCGCATCATATCTATACAGCGGACTACTGCATTGCACTGTAAGCATATATGCTAGCCCTGCTGCATATTATTATCTGAGGGGCTTAGTCCATAATCATGGTGTGTGGGGTTGGATGGGCCTTTCGAGGTCCTAACCGGTGTGATTGGTTGAATGAGCTCTAATAGCTCTTTTGGGGTGCGATCGAAGGACAAAAAGGTGTTCTAGTTGGATGGGTGGGTTTCAATACTTGACTACATTCCTGTGCATCTATTTGGGTGTAAGACTATATTTCTGTACTCTTTATGTCTATGCAACACCTCTGTTAACTATCATGTGTGTATTTGGTGTGCTTTGATTGTTTCGTGTGTTAAGGTATTGGTTTTGTGTTGTGTTTTTTTCTGCATATATCTGCAAATAAATTCTGCTACTGATTTGCCATCTAGAGCTCCCTTCTGTAAATATATAGTTACTCGTTTGAACTCACACTAAGCTCGAGAAGTTCACCCCCTTAGTGTTTCCCCCTGGAGGTATGTTTCTGAAACTCTTACGCTGGATTCAATATGCGAGGGTCTCAGACACTCTCGGTGAAAAATAGATTTTCAGTTTTTATTTTTAGTTTCTATTTGTTATTTGGTTTTTGAACTGTAAGGTTTTATAACATAAACCATGGTACAAATTCTGCTTTTGAATTATCTCGTAAATCCTATTTTGATACATAAATTAAACTTAGTTTAATTTTTTTGATTGAAGACTAAATGGTTAAGTGTTTTTGGTTCATAATGAAATTGAGATGTTCTGTAATGAATTTTAAGATAACTTGTATTGAGAAATTTTCCTGCGATCACTTCGGTAACTAATGTAACATCCAAAATTCAATCTAAACTTCTAGGCCAAATTTATGGTGTTACATTTAGTGGTATCAGAGCCAGGTTTGCAAAAACTCGGCCTGTGTTTCTACGTAATTGTGTGCGCATGTAATTTTTTTAAAAAAAATTAAAGAACTATACCATAGTAAGCTAAAACGATTTGTGTTTTGGGGAATGTTTTACGAAAATGAACTGTCTAAAACTCCGATGTTGGTTTAGGTAGAAACTCAAAACTGTAAGATTGGAATTGTAGAATTTTGTATTTATTATGTGATTGTTCTCTGAAATTGTAGATATTTTAAGTTAGGAACAAGACTGTTATGGATTGTGAAGGTAAGCAGGACCACGAGGAGTCATCTGCTTCTCTGGGACATGTGTCTGTTCAGGAGTCAGAGGACAATGCGATTCCGCCAACTTCGGGTAGCAATAACCCGAAACTTAGTACTGAGGCACTGACTTGGGTAGTGAGGGAAGTATTAGAGAAAGTGTTGAAGGATAGGATAAGGGGGACTAGTGAAACACTTCAAGCTAAGTGCGTAGATTGTGGGAAGAAAAGGGATCGCAGTCCCCTGAGGTGGAGCCTCGTTCTGCAAAGTGTGTTAGAACATATTTTAGTGGTAATAGCAATTGCACAGAGGGTGCTAGTAATGGTGCAAGCACTCTGTTTTGTGAGCACTGTTAGAAGTGTCATCCGGGCAAATGCTGGAAAAAAAAAGGAGCATGTTTTCAATGTGGGTCCACAGAACATCAGATCCGAAAGTGTCCTCGACGAATTTTGAGATAGGTATGGTTGTGAATGTTTCGATGTTTTGATCAGAGTATAGTAATTGTATGTGAAACAAATGTGTATCTACTTCAATGGTTAAGTGTTCTTGGTGTGTGTGTGAGGTCTTGAGTTTAAGCCTAGCATGGTAGCACTTTGGGATTAGAGTGCGCAGCGGGAGCGTAGTCGTGCAGCTTGTGTTATATAACTATTCTGTTAGCTGGAAATTTCGAGGACGAAATTTCTTTAAGGAGGGGTGAGTTGTAACACGCTGGATTTTTAAGGTTAGAAGATTTGAATTTTGTGGTTAGGGTCAGTGAGAAGGTTGCGCTATTATGTTTAGCTGCGCGTTTAAGTATCAAAATGGGCCTGCTGGTCTGGTGTTGAGTGAGTGCTAATGAACCTTTAGGTTCTGGGTTCGAGTCTTGTGTGTGTAGTTTGGAGAAATATTTTATTTTGTTTTGTTTTATTTTATTAAGTAGCAGGTTGGTTTAAAGTTAATTTTTAAAATTATGATTATTAATTTTATTTATTCATTTTATTTTTATTTGGATGGGATATTGTTATTTTGGGGGTTTCCTAGACGTTTGTTTTCTTTCTCTTTTCTTTTGGCTCCTATTCTTTTTGGCTTCTTCTTTTTCTTTTAGAAACAGTTTATAATGGCAGATTTTGGGAGAATTTTCGCTTCTTGTCGTTGAGTCAATGCCGAGGCATCATCAATAGCAAATCAGGTGTGGGATTCAAACCTCTTTCAATATACTTGCATTTGTTAATTTACTGTGGTATTCGACAATCTTTTTTTGGTAAATGAGCAATTGAAGCTCATGTTGTCTGCAGTCTCTAGAAATTTAGTGTGTTATGATTGGAGGTCGATTCATTGACCAGAAAAGCTCGATTTTTAGGCTGGTTGTGGGTGTTTTCATGATCACACGAGCGTGTGCCGGTTCACACGGCCATGTGGAGTTAGGAAGTAGGGGTTTTGGGAAAAATTTTGGAGCCACACGGTCGTGTGGCCGATTTGGGAAAATTTTGTTGATTCTCATACGGCTGTGTCCCCTGGGTATATGAGCGTCTGAGATTGGGAATTAGAGATTTAGTGATTTGGTGCCACACAGCCTGGCCGCACGACCGTGTGACTAATTTGAAGACTTAGGGATCCTACACGGGTCTGTGTTTTGGACACATGGCCGTGTCTGGTGGGCACATGGGTGTACACGGCCGTGCTTGCCCCGCACTCAATTTTAGCTCATTGGATAGAGAATTACATGGTCAGTTCACACGGTCGTGTCCCTAGTTTACATGGGCGTGTGCCTCAGCTACACGGCTGTGTGCCTCCCTCCACACGGGTGTTTTGACCCCACACAGTTAGAGCACACGACTGTGTGGTTCTAAGTCACTAACTTTTTTATTAGTGTATGTTTTGTTCCGAATATGATTCTATGTGTTCCGACCCTTGGCTAGTCTTTAGTGAGGGTCGTTAGGATTCTGATTTGGACTTCGACTTATGGGTTAATTGTGACTATTACGTTTGATGTCTAATTCTGAACCAAGTTTGTTATGTGTGTGTGTATGCATATCTGTTCTGCCCGACTGTCTGTTAATGTTTCACTGTTCTGAGTGATTGTATGCATACATACGCTTGCACAAAGTAAAGTTTTGGGTGGGATTGCAAAGAGAAAGGAGTCTGATTCTGATCTGATCTGGCAATTCTACTGCAACTGTTTCGTATAGCGATTTGTCACAATGTACTACATGTTCGTCAACTTTGCTGCGTACTAATATCTGATCTGGCAATTTAAACAGCATCATGTCTGTACAGCTAGCTATCGCATTGCACTGTACAACATATACGCTAGCCCTTCTGCGCATTATTATCTGAGTGGCTTAGTCCACAGTCATGGTGTGTGGGGTTGGATGGGCCTTTCGAGGTCCTAACTGTAACGCCCTCACGCCCGAGACCATCGCCAGAGTCGAGCTTGAGGTGTTACTAAACTTAATTCATTAATTAAACAACTCAAACAATTTATTTTTAAAATTTCCAGACAAGCTGGCCAACTGCGTCACAGTCACTTAAAAATTCATATCTCGAGTTCCGGAATTAGAAATTAAGATCCGTAAATTTTTCCTGAAACTAGACTCATATATCTATCTATAATTTTTTTTAGAATTTTTGGTCCTTGCCAATTAATATAGTTTATTTGTTAAAGTCTCCCCTGTTTAGGGTTCGACTACTCTGACCCCTGTATATTACGAATCAAATATCTCTCTGTACAGAGTTTCAATGATTATTCTGTTTGTTTTTTATAAAACTGGACTCAATAAGGATTTCATAAACGTAAAGTAAAACTCCTAATTATTTTTGTACGATTTTTGGTGAATTAATTATTTTTGTACGATTTTTTGTGAATTTTAAAATTCAGAACAGGGGATTCAGAGACCACTATGACCCTGTTCCACCAAAACTTAAATATCTCATAAAATATAACTCATTTACCTGTTTTGTTCCATCCATATGAAAATAGACTCATCAAGCTTCAATTTCATAACTTATTCATCATTTAATTCCATTTCTACCATTTTTAGTAATTTTTCAAATTCACATCACTGCTGTTGTATGACTCTGTTTTATGGCCAATTTTACCATTCCAAGGATTTTCATGGTTTAGTTAAGACATAAAGCATACATGTTATCATATATAAACTTGATTAGCCATTCCAATAGTTAATCATTTACAAACTCTTTTCTTACCAAACCATAACCATATCATATGATCATTTATACAAAGTGAGTATATTGCTATACATGCCACACTCAAAATATACAAGCCATTTTACCAAATTAGGTCTTCTGATAGTATGAGCGAGCCTTCGACCTATCCTGATTCTCAAGCCGGCTTGTCAAAACTCGATACAAAATATTAGCAATCGAGCCTATTCCTCGTAAACTTTGTTTTTCCCTCGATTGTGACTTGAATCTCTGATCTATAATGCCAAATTAATTTACTTAATACATTCATTCATCAAAACAGCCCCTAATACGAACTTTAGCAAAATTACTATTTTGCCCTAAACTTTCATATATTTGCACTTTTTCCCCAAGGCTCATAAATTAAACCTCATCCTATTTTCTTATGTTTTATGACATACTGATCATTTTTCCCTTCTATGGCAATATCAAATTCACACGCTAACATGTACTTATGAATATTAGGTATTTTTACCGATTAAGCCATTTTACTCGTTTTCACTTAAAACCGAGTAGCACAAGTTGTCTAACATAATTTAAAACCTCATATTCTATCATAAAAAAACAAAATACACAAATTTCAGCTATGGGTATTTTTCCAAATATGAATCCTAGGTTGACTTATTGTTAGCATAAGCTAAATCGAGCTACCGGAATTTCAAAAACATAAAAATCATTAAAAACGGGGCTTGGAATCACTTACTATGGAGCTTGGAAGCTTGAAACAAACCTTAGCTATGGAGAACCCGTGAAATTTTCGCCTAATGAAGAAGATGGACAAAAATTGGCTATTAATTTTGTTTTTAATTCATTTTAATAACTAAATGACCAAAATGCCCTTAATTAAAAACTATGGTGTTTTATCTTCCTTTAGGTATTTTTGTCCAAACTAGTATAATGGTCTAATTAATCCAAGGACCTCCACTTTAAAAACCCATTACTCACAAGTACTTAATACCTTTGTGAACTAGAACACACATTTTACAACTTTTGCAATTTAGTCCTAAATATCAAATTGGACCCTCTATCGATAAAATTTCTAGACGAAATTTTCACACTATCATGCAATCATGCCATAGACCTTAAAATGATAATAAAATAAATTTTTCTACCTTGGATTTGTGGTCACGAAACCACTATTTCGATTAGGCCCTAATTCGGGATATTACACTAACCGGTGTGATTGGTTGGATGAGCTTTAATAGCTCTTTTGGGGTGTGATCAGGGGACGGATAGGTGTGCTAGTTTAATAGGTGGGTCTCAGTACTTGACTGCATTCCTTTGCATCTGTTTGGGTGTAAGACTATCTGTCTGTACTCTTTATGTCTGTGCAACACATCTGTTAACTATCATGTTTGTATTTAGTGTGCTTTGACTGTTACGTGTGTTAAGGCATTGGTTTTGTGTTGTGTCTTTTTCTACATATATCTGTAAATAAATTTTGCTACTGATTTGCCATATGGAGTTCTCTTCTATAAGTATATAGTCACTTGTTTGAACTCACACTGAGCTCGAGAAGCTCACCCCTTAGTGTTTTCCCTTGCAGGTATGTTTCTAAAACTCTGACGCTAGATTCGGTATGCAGGGATCTCAGACAGTCTCAGAGAAAAATAGATTTTTAGTTTTTGTTTTGTTATTCGATTTTTGAACTGTAAGTTTTTGTAACATAAACCATGGTACAAGTTCTATTTTTGAATTATCTCGTAAATCCTATTTTGATACAAAAATTAAACTTAGTTTAAATTTTCTAATTGAAGACTAAATAGTTAAGTGTTTTTAGTTCATAAAGAAATAGAGATGTTTTGTAATGGATTTTAATAAATCGTGTTGAACAATTTTCCTACGATCACTTCAATGACCACTGTAACATCCGAAATTCGGTCTAAACTTCTAGGCCGGGTTTAGCGTGTTACAGATTTCATAATGGGATCAATGTTGACTTGATGGTAGAAGCGGAGGTTTATCTACAAGATGGAAATACGAATGTAAGGTGTCTTTCAGGTCACATTCGAGAAGGCATATTGAAATTATTATTGACGAAGATTGGAATGGGAGGTAGTGGAGGTGCACCAATTTCTAAAGTGCATCGGTTTCTATGGAGCTCATAAGGAAAATCTAAGGGAGGTCTCTTAGAATTTATTACGCTCTTTAGACTATAGTCCACAGATCCCTTGGTTAGTCATAGAGGATTTCAACGAGATCACATAGTCATCCGAAATATAAGAAGGTTTAACTGGATGAGAAAGCCAAATGTAGAGATTTCGGGAGATGTTGTTTGATTGTTCACTTTCTGATTTTGGTTATTCTGGATAGTGGTTTACTTGGGAGAAAGGTCAAATCCAATCAAATAATATTCGAGAGCAGTAGGATCGTGGAGTTGTGAATGATGATTGGTGAAACTTATATCCGAATTGTAAAGTGTGCCACTTGACTTAGTTTTTCTCAGATCACTACCCCTTTTACTAAAATCGAGTGTTAACAAGATTCTTGCAAAATTGTGACATTTTCATTTTCAGGCTACTTGGCTCTTAGATGACTCTTGCGATTCGAAGGTTCAAAATTTATAAGCTACGAGTTTGGACTCTATTCCTACGAGATTAAAGGAGGTTGGGAAGGGTTTAGAGGCCTGGTTCAAAAAGATAGAAAGAGAAAGATCCTTGTCAGAAAAGGATCTCGAAAAAAAATTTCAAAAATTGAATGCTTCATATCCTACTGATGAAGTCTTAGGGGATATTATTGATACTAAATCAGCCCTTAGTATAGAGGACAACAAAGGGGAACTTTACTAGGAACAGAGAGCTAGAGCTAATTGGTTGAAGAATGGTGACTGTAACACAAATGTTTTCAACAAAGTTGCAATGGATAGAAGAAGAAACATGGTGGAAAAATTTTCGGACTCTAAGGGAAACAATTATGAAAATAATGAAGATCTTTTGTTGCTCGCCACCAATTATTTTGATTCGCTTTTTTCATCAAATGGAATAAAAAATGCCAATGTAATTTTGGAGTGAGTCATGCCTTGTATTAATCCAACGATGAGTGAAGATCTCACAAGGGTATTTTCATACGAAGAGGTATGTCTTGCTCTAAAAACCATGAGTTCGTTAAAGCCCTCAGGAGAGGATGGGTTGGATGCGGTGTTTTACCAAAAATTTTGGCACATTGTAAGAAAGGAGGTTGCAGATTATTGTATTGAGTTGTTAAATGGTTCCCACAATATTTTAGAGATTAATCTAACATGAATCATCTTTATCCAAAAGGTTAGTCACCCTCATTTTATGACTCAATTCAAGCTTATTAGCCTCTACAATATTCTGTACAAAATCGCTGCCAAACTGTTAGTAAATAGACTTTAGAGTGTTCTTCATTATTGCATCAATAAAGCACAAAATGTATTTTTCCTTGGAATGCTCATCTTAGACAGTATCCTGGCAGCTTACAAAGTCCTTCATTCTATGAAAAAGAAGAGATTAGGAAAAGAAGGGTCTTTTGCTTTGAAAATCGACATGAATAAAGCATACAATAGAGTGGAGTAGCCTTTTATCAAGGTAATGCTCAGGAGAATAGGTTTTTATGAAATATGGGTCCAAAAAATCATTAGATGTGTTGAAATAGTTTCTTATTCAGTGGTCCTAAACGGAAAGCTATGCAAATTTTTCTCACCTACTCGTGGACTTAGATAGGGTGATCCACTCAACACCTACTTATTTCTCATTTGTAACGAGGGTTAATCGACTCTTTTAAAAATAGCTTCTACAAGTAGAGATCTCAAGGGGATTCGTATAAATAGACATGCCCCCACATATCAGCCACTTGTTCTTTGTAGATGATAGTCTAATATTTGGATAGGTCATATGGAAAGGGCTAGGGCTCTTAAAGATAAATTGGAGATTTATGCAAGTAGCGGTATAGTTAATAAACTTCAATAAATCGAGTACATTCTTCAGCTCCAACGTGAGTTGGGAAAATAGGGTGAATTTGTGCAAAATTTTGGGAGTAAATTCCAGCATCAATCTTGAAAGATATCTTAGACTCCCTTCAATTGTAGGTAAAAAAAAAGACGGCTTTTAAGGAAATAAATGAAAAGATGATTAAAAGGGTGGCCAACTAGAGTTTGAAGATGTTTTCCATAGGGGGTCGAGAAGTTCTCATCAAAGCGATTCTGCAAGCAATTCCTATGTATGCAATGTCTTGCTTTCTTTTGCCTAACACTTTTTGTAAGGAACTAGAAGTTGTTATTGCTCAATTTGTTGGCAAAAAAATCTGAACAGACTAAGTTACATTGGTCTCTTGGAAATCCATATGTATTTCAAAGAAGAAGGACGTATGGGGTTTCACAATTTATCAAAATTTAACATCGTACTACTAACAAAGCAAAGATGGAGACTGATGGAGAATCTTGGTTCCATAATGGCAAGACTGATACGAGTGAAGTATTATCATGACTCAAATTTTTTGGAGTCACCAATGGGATCAAATCCATCATTGATTTGGTGAAGTATATGGTGCTCCAAAACTCTATTAAAATTAGGGCCGATGGAGGATTTGATCGAGACATTTTGTCTCGATTTAGTAGGATTATTGGTTCCTAGGTAAAAATAATGGAAAAGTTTCTACAAATCGAGTAGCAGAGTTGGATCGGTTAATGACCTAAAACTATCAAATTTAAATAGTTGGAATTATGACTTAATCTTCAAAACTTTTTCTATGGAAGAGGCAAAGAAAATTATAAGTATTCCTATACCTCTAACTAATCAACCTGACAAGTTAGTATGGTTTAATGAAAGCCCATGCATTTATTCTGTCAAAAGTGGTTACAAAGCCATTATTAAGCCTTCTAATGTTGATGATATGGAGCAAAAGAATTATAAATAGATTTGGAGCTTACAATGTCCAGCAAAAATCAAAATTTTGATGTGGAAATTTGTTCAAAATTTTATTCCCACATTCTAAAATTTGTGTTTTCAAATAATTATAGCAGATAATTGTTATTTGCGTTGCCTTGATTACAATGAGTCCAAGTGTTCATGTATCCTGAGACTGCATGTTTGCTAAACAAGTGTTGTCGAAATTAAGCTCTCAATGGCCAGTTTTAGTTGCGGATGCAAATTTTATTAAGTGGTTAAAATGGCTTTTCGAAAACTCGGCCACCAACAAGAAAGAAGAAATTGCCATTATAATTTGGGCTATTGGTTTTCTTGAAACAAGTTTTTACATGAGAAAATAGTGTAGAGTGTGGAAGAGGTGGTTACCTTCATCAAAGGCTATGGGAAGGAATATTTAGAATTGTCGTTAACGTTATAGCACCCCAGACCTAGGGAAATGATTCGCTGGATCCCCCCACCATAGAGTTGGGTAAAGGTAAATGTTGACGCTAGGTTTTCGGCTGCAAAACAGATAACAGCATCGGGTTTCATCTTTAGAAATGAAAAGGGCCAAATAATAGGAGCAGGGTTTAGAACCCATAACCTAGTCAAGTCAGTTGTAATGGCAGAAATGATTGCAATGCTCTATGGAATCCAGTTCACATCGGAGATGGGATTCACGCAAGTCATCTTGGAAAGTGACTCAAAGATTGTTATTAAAAATGTCCAGTAGACAAAGGAAGACTACTCGGAGAGTCGACTAATTACCTGGGATGTGAAGGCCCTTGTAAGGAATTTTTTAGCATGTCTATTAGATTTTATTGTGCATGAAGGTAACACAATTGCATATGCAATGGCAGAGGAAGGTATGTGGAGGTTAAATAACTGTTACTAGGTTGAAGACGCACCGATGAAGGCTACTGAGTTAGTAGATTTTGATCAACATTTCAATCGACCACCGTAAATATTCGATTTTTCTTTTCTTCTTTTGGATTAAGGAAATTTTGATCTTCAGCAAGTAAACCTCAATCTCCTACCTTATGGAATACTCTGATCATCTGAACAGGGAAGGTTTTTTGCTATTTTGGTTTTCTTTGCTAACTGAAGCTTCTAGATTCCGATTTTGTGTGTTTTGTTTTTTTAGTTTTTTTCGGGTAAATTACACCATAGTAACTCAACTTTGGGGTAGCTAACAAAATAATCACCTAGGCTTCATTTCAGTCACTCAACTTTGGAAAAATAACAAAACAATCATTTTAACCATTTTTTGTTACAAACGTAACGAAAAAATGACATGGCATTTAACGGTGGGTTCGCTATCATTTTAACAATCCTTTTTAACCTTCAACCCATTTAAGAGCCTTGGACGGTAGAAGAATAAGAGAAAAAGAAGAAGAAGAGAAGAAATAGAGAAGAAGAAGAAGAAAAAGAAAAGAAAAAGAGGAGAAGAAGAATAAGAGAAAATGGAAAGAGCTTCGTATCAGCAATTCCCAATGGTCAAAATTTGAGAACTCAAAGATGACTACGCTTCCACGGCACTGACACCTCCATGGCCAATGCCCTCCACCACACAAGTTGAGTGCATGTCCTAATGCACATACGCAGTTTGTGCATTGATTCTGAAGTTTTTTACTTCTGATGATAGAATGGACTTGATACCAAGGTTGAAAAGTCTAGAAACATATGAAGAAAAGGAAAAACAAGGCTAAGAAAGTCAGAGGTGTAAAGAAGGTAATTGGGGTGTTTATTTTTTCAACTTTTTTTCTTGAATTTATTTTATCTATTATTTCTGACTTTTCCCACATTGCAGACGAAGGCTGGAGAGGCTGCCAAGAAAAAGTAATATCCCCATAGATATGAACTAAGTTTCATGCAGCAATACAATCAAGCCTCTACTTATTTACCTCCATTTATATTGTTTTCCATTGAACTTCAAATGTGTAATGTTGAGTTCATTCTTCTTTTGAATATCCATTTGGATTTTTGTATTACGGACCTACTTTACTTGTTCCTATGGAAATTGAAATATGAATCAGTACCATGTTATGTCATCTAATGCTTTGGAATTTGTATTTATTGGTCCTTTCATTTTCTTTGAATCCTATAGTTTGTTCATGTTTGATTGGAACCACTGGCTTCCACGGTGCTTGAGTGCTTGGTTTTTTAGGGATGTGGGTGGCTTGGGGTTGTTCAGCCATTGTTCTGTGCTGGGTTTGACCTTTTAGTTTTTGTCAAGCATCAACCTATTTGGATTGAAATAAAAAGACCCAAATTCAGGATATGATAAAAGACAAGGTTGAGGGAGAAAGAAGATGAAGAGAAAAGAGGGAATAATAAGAAAAAAATAAAAGAATCATAAAGAGAAAGAGGTTGAGGGAGAAGAAGATGAAGAGAAAGATGAGAAGAAAAAGAAGAAAGACAGAGAATGACCAATCATCTTTTCTATTCTTCTTTGACCCTTTGACTACTAATCCAACATGGCAAGTTAACTGGCCACATCAGCTAGTTAACTGGCCACGTTAAGCCAGTGACGAAAAATGTTAATGAGTGACTGATTTGTCACTTTTCAATAACGTTAGTGACTGTTTTGTTATTTTTCCAAAGCTAAGTGACTGCAATGAAACTTAGGTGATTGTTTTGTCATCGACCTCAAAGTTGAGTGACTGTTGGTGTAATTTATCCTTTTTTTTCAAATGAAAATTATGTGTGTTGGGTTTGTTTCTTGGTTTTGTTTGCTTTGGACTTTACAGTTTTCCAAACCCATTTATAATACCAAAATGGTCTACATTTCAAAAAAAAATTATAAAAGGTAAAAAATTTTGACTTTTCAATAAATTTGTTAGTATGAATTTTTAATGTACATATCAACTATACATTTTAAAACTTTCATATTATTGGTAAAAATGATTTTGTTTTCATTGGTTACCTACCAATATCTGATTTTTTTCATACTACCGATAATTATTATTTTTACAATTGGTTACCACTATTAAATATATATTGCAAATTTTCACATTTTTATATAAAATCTAAATTAAAGGTAATAATTTAAAATAATGAAGAATAGAAATTTTTTATGTATCCAATCGAGATTTATGATGTATGGTAATAAATTAATTTTTCCCATAATATCTTTTTTTATAATAGTTCGCGTATTAATTTAAAAATTTTCATAAAATTATGCTTTATGGTAGTTTCCATATTTATATTATTATTGTAACTTTGTCTTTATATTAGAATTATAACTTTTATACATATATTTATGTGTGCATAAATAATGAATTAATGTTCACAAAATTTTTAATTGATTTGATTATTACATACGAAATATTTAAGTTTGTTAAGTATTTATAATCACCAACCTGAAATCTAGATAAAGTCCGAATTGACTACTTGCGATCCGGTTGGGCCCTCCCAGTTGAATGCATGCAGGTCTTGTAGTGGGGATTCGCAAAGGGACTCACAATGGTAGTTCGTAGTCCCAGTTCACATGTGCAAGGAGTTCACACGTGGGGGCTACGAAGTCCAGCAAGCAAACTAGAACAGTACATGTGTCAAGCATGCATAAAACCTACCAAGAATGTCAATTTCATGAACAATAACCATGTGTATAAATATTAGATTGTCCCCTTCAATGAGACACAACGGAAAAATGCTCAACAATTGATACGGTGAGCATGGAGATACTTCTGACCAGCATATTTCCTTTAGTTTGAGAAAAATTACCAAGGTTACAATGGCTTACCCTAATGAAAATTCCCCCTTTGATATTTCATCTGGACAAGTTGAAGCATCAGGTTCTTGTGGGCAACTTGCTAGAACAGACTTGTTTACCGGATGGTTTGTAGATAGGCCAGAAAACCTAGGCAATGTGGCTTACCTGAAAGCTTCAAGCTCGTTCGATTTAAACCTTCCCTTTGGTCGTGGGTTGCCACTACTTTCCAAAAAAGAAGCGTCGTCGTAATAGTTTCTTGCCCTTCAGGAGCAGATGAAGTTGATGAGTGCGGCGTCCCAAATCCGGCTGGGACGATCCGACTCGAATTTCGAACGTCACATTAGTCATTGAAGTGACTCTCCATTTAAACTACCACAAAACACATCAACCAACCAATCAAACCACACAATTAATCATGGAATATTTAATAAAAACTTAATTGTGCTACTCTAATCAACAATCAACAACAAGACTAAATCACAATTTAATATTTAGTAGAAAAATACCTCAAAAACTTTAGTTAAACATGCATGCATGTAGTAGGGTATTTTTAAAAAGGCTATATTTGTGGGGACTTGAAAAATCATTTTGTTTAAAGACATATAATTAGATTTAAATCGTAATATAGTACAATATCGAAAAAACTCTATTTCACAAGGTTTGAAAATAGTATTCTATGATTATACGTATAAGTTTTGTTTCAAACGATCAATTAATACATTACACAAAATCATAAAATTTGTCATGTAATTAGTTCGTAGGCAACTAACAATTTACGTAATTAGTCCAATTTTACATTCATGCATACTAAACATTCAATTGTTTTCTAAAACATACCTTTAACATCTAACTCTTATCTCAATGTCCAACGGCTCTTCCACCTACACGTACAAGTTAGTTGATCAATTAATCAAAACATCCATCAAGCAATCGTAATCTACCATTTAATCACCTATCTAAAGCACTAGTGAAAGTTCCAAATTAAACCAATTAAAGAGTCCATAATGTCCAATTACAACTCGACAATTATACCTAAGTCTAATTTTAAATCCCATAATTTAGTCTCACATTGCCTCCTTTATTGGGTTTGGGAACACAACAACTTACCCAGGTATAACCTCGATTTGGATCACTTAGATAACTCACTCCCACACCTCTTCACAAGCTAAGTCACTTTAATATTATAAAAGGATGGGTGAGCTTATGAAAGCTTGGTGAGTGCTCAAATATACTACAAATAAACACATCAATCAGATTAGGTGAATAGGCATACTTAAATGATTCACTTTTAATCGCAACTCATACAAGATAACAGTTCACACGAATTAAATGGTTCACATAGAATAGGCAGTTCACATAAAATAATAGTTCATATGAAAAAACAATTCATGCATAATAACAGTTCGCTCAATATAACAGTTCATAGAATATAACATTTCATTCAATATAATAATTCATTCATACCACATCGTAACTCATATATCTCAAATAATGATAAATTGGCATTTTTGTGATTATGAAAAATATAGGGGACTCTATCACCACCTATCAGTGAACTCTATCACCATACATTGGATAAACTGATCTCATTATAATGCCTCACTCTTGGACTCAAAGAGCCCTACGCTATTTCTGATATAAGTGTAGCACGAATGCTCACATTCTCCAACACTCCTGACTTATAGAGCCCTGCGCTGTCTCCACTAAATGGAGTTATGCTCAACATTCCCTTATCTCTCCAATGCTATCTCTGAGCACAATGCCCACCATAATAATGAGGGTGAGCACTCACAATCCTATGACATGCCAACTATATCCAATGGTTTCATAAGGTCACAATACCAAAATATCTCCTTAACAAATTTACAATATTCAGTATAATAGGCCTCGCAATTAAGCAGAGCTCGCACATTATAACATAGTTTGCAATTCGCAATAGAGTATGGTTCGCAAATAATATACCTTTCATGCAAAATATATTCCACATATAACACAGTTCACATAAATCATTGTTTGTATATTTTATCTAGCATAGGACATGCAATAGCTTAGCTTACATACAATACAATTCAAAATCTCACAATACATAGTTTAAAAATTTAATATAGTTCGTCATATTAATACAGATCATCAAACTAACACAGTTCGCCATAATAATATAATTTGCCAAGTTAACATGGTTCACAATATAACATAGTACAAAAATATAATTAGCTTGCACCTAGCATTTTACAATAATATAATTCTACACTAATTAGAGCTTGCATTAACATAGAGTTCATTCACATACTGGTTCGTACATGTATAGATATACACATTATCAATAAAATTCCCTTGTTAAAAGAGTTCACATTTTTTTATATTAATTCACAAACGTTACAAAACCCATACACGCATATATATATATATAACAAGACCATTTTACACATATTTATTATATAAAACATGAACTTCAAGCGCATATATATTATATATTTTATGACCCATAAATATATATATTATATATAACAAGACGCATAAATATATTATTTATATACATATCTATTTAAAACCCCTGTCACATCAAATTTCAGCACATTCCAAATGCCATATACGCGTATATATATTATAGAAACCAATTCCTCTACACACATATATTCATTAAACGCATTATATTATATAATAAGGACTACATGCATATATATATTTTGTATATAATAGAACCATACACGCATATATTTTATATATATAACAAAGTCAACGCATATATTATATATAATAAAACCCATGATATATAGGTATTATGTATATAGTAGAACCCTACTCATATTTATATATTATATTTATAACAAGACCATGCACACATATTTATGTTATATATATACACTTATTTATTAGGACAATAGCTTACGCAACTGCTCACATTTATTAATATGACATACACACAACCTTTTAAGTGTACAATTTCACACATTTGTCATGTCAAATTCCATAGTTTATAATTACGACTTTCCTATTTTATTCCTATAATTACATGCACATTTTAAATTGATGCATTTGGCTTATTAAAATAGCACAGCATGCATACCCTACACTTAAACAAAATTGCAGTGGTTTACATCAGGAGAAACCAAATTTTGCACATTAATTAAGCAGATGTTCGCATATGTTACCTTAGCCTGGATACTAGAGTTTAAATGCAGTATATCAAACCACTCACCTTAGCAACCATTGCTTCAACTACCATGCTCAAGTAAGCTTTTATTTGTCTTTGTCCTTGGTTGTGGAGGCTCCCAAATGAATTGACAATTTTCATACACATCAAACACATTACAAAGGCATTACTAACATCAACAAACACAATTAAAGGGTTTTAAGGATGAAAACATGAGTCTTCTTCAAAATTGAAAAGAGATTTTGTGTTTAGAACATTTAGGAAAAAAAACTAATTTTGGGAGAAAAGCTTTAATTTGGTGTTTGGCAAATTTTTAAAGAAAATGAAGAATGGGAGTGAAGCAGAAGTGGGGGTTGTTCAATAGGCAACCCATTTTTAAAAATTGGGCCATTACCCATTTAATCACCTCCAATGATACATGCACGGATGGGATGAAATTTATTAAATTTCATTCACTGAACCTACCAATTTTTAAGTTTGGGGAATCAGCAGACTTACGATGACTTTTTTGATAGGATCCAAGCATTTCTGGGTTGAGATGTCTTCATAGTGTTTGAAGATTTATCTCTTAGCTTAGAACCGCACTTTGAATCACTTGATTTTGAGTTTGGGAGCTCAAGTTATGACCGTTTTAATAAACACTGCGCAAGCAGAATTTCTGGACGTGATTATGACGGGAATTACGAATTTCAGGCTTTTAATTCGAATTTAAATCATATTGAGTTCGGGTTTTGGGCTTGATTTTTATTATATATGAGCCAAATATTATTTTATTATTTTATTATTCTAAATTTTTAAAAATTATTAAGTAGTTTAAGTTATTTAGGAGTTTTGTGTCAACAAGAAAGTTTAGGTTAAAACTACTTTTTGTTTAGATTAATTAGAGTTCTAGTATACTTAATATTTAGATTTATTTAGCTAGCCAATATATAGGCTTTTGCATTATACAAAAATCAGACAATTGATTATTATTCAAGTTCTCTTTGAGTTTTTCTTTTCAAGAATTATTCTTGAGTTTCTTTTAGAAGAGTTTTTAACAATCTTTTTAGATTGTGGGAATCATTGTCAAGCTTTTTCTTGCCAAGGTTTCTATCTTAGAAGGGAAATTAGAGCTGCTTGAAGGGGGGTTGTGGATTCTTCGTGTTTCTAAGGCTACTTAGGACTTCTACATATCACGTTCTATCTTTTCTATCTATATTTTTTATTTTCTTATTTATTATTCTAACCTTTGATTTATTATTTTATTTTAATTTTTTAGTCTGACTTGGATTTGATCACATTTTAAGAGGTGCCAAAATCCAAGTTTATTTCCGAACGTCTAGAGCCCTAAGCCAAATTTGCGAGTTGAACAAATTGTACGATCCCTTTCTGTGATTCCTTATCATTTGGTATTAGATTTGGGCATTTTAGGTGTTCTTTGTGTTCTTATAAAACTGATTTCCAACAAACAGCCTCAAAATAATTTTTTTATCGAGATAGTTTTCGAAAAAATATTTTTTAGTGGGTAAACATTTTTTTCAAACAATCTAAAATTTTACATACTATTTATTGGCACTATTTTAGAATATAAAAGACATTTCCCACAAAAAAAATTGATCGAAAAAGTACAGAAAAAGAAAAAGATGAAAAAAATCAAAAAATAAAAAATATTTTGTGGGTTGAATTTTGTGTTGAAAATTTCTAAATCAAATATACATCATTTGAGGAGGCTCCAGTTTAAATTTTGTGATTTTTGGAAATCGGGAACACCTCGAGTGAAGTTTGTCAAGTTGATTCGCAATTTTTTAGGTTTTTGGGTTTCAACAATTTTTATTGACTAAGGCCTTAGGTTTTCATTTTTCCTTTGCTTTTTATTGTTTCTTTACACATCTAACACTTTACTATTTCTCGTATTAGTAGGGTAAAGCACGGTGCACAAGTGTTACAAGGTAAGAAAGATAAGGAAACATTAGAAATTTATTTAAGAAGCCATACCTTGAATGTTTTTTATAAATATGCTACTGATTTTGTTTTTCCTTACAACACGCTTTCTCGTTCGTCAAATTTCATTAAACCTTGGTTTGAAAGTTCAATTGATTTTATGACTTTATCTAGATTTGTAAAGGTTAAAAATAGTAATTCTGTTGCACTAGATAGGTTTATTAAAGCATTTTATGTATTTGCTCTTGCAACAAAATTTTCTATCGTGACCTTTAACGATGAATTTTTACATAATCTTCACTTTTTTTATTTTTATAATTATGTGAAATTCTTGACCCATCGTTGGAAATTCTTATGGATGACCATGTATATTCAAAGAAAGTTACATGTTATTTTTTACTTGAACACTCATGTGCCTAATATTTCTTTGTTTAGTATTGATGATTTGTTTTTGAAGGAGAGATACTTGATTCATGCTGATTTGGGAGATCAAAATCATATCTTTGATCTTGGAGATAGTTTTGGCGCACATGAAAGCTTAGGTAAGTATTTTTTTCATTCTATTGTTTTGGTTATAATCATTTTCCTTTTTGTGCAAGTAAACATTCGAGGATGAATCTTCTTGAGGAAGGAGGAATGATGCGAGTCTCAAAGCCCAATTTCAAACCTATGGATGTGATGGGCTCACACTACCTCAGGGCCCAACAACAATGTAAAAAGCCATGTAAATCAAACCAAGATTCGATCAAAGACAATATTCAAAGACAAATCTTTTTGAGGAAAGTGGGAATGATACATGCACGAATGGGGTAAAATTTATTAAATTTCATTCACCGAAGCCGCTAATTTTCAATTTAGAGAAATCAACAGACTTGCGACGACTTTTTTGATGGGATCTAGGCATTACTTGTAACGACCCGAAAGCCAATATTGTCGAAAATGGTGGTTTCAGAATTTTATTTTCGATGATAGAGTCAGCAAATATTATTTATTAATATTTACAAGAGCATTACGGTATTATATTGAAGTTTGGTCTAATAATTTTGGTTATTTGGAAAGTTGGACAAGGTACAAGTGTATTGGTTCTAAAGTTAATGGTTTTGGAAATTGAGGTATCGAAATCTCATTTTTATAAACTGGACTCGTAAATAGTTTTATTAAATATTTACAAAGTTATATTAGAAGCGAATTGAATTTTGGTTAAGTAATTTTATCGAATTAAGGCTCAAATTGAGTATAAGGACTAAATCACTTTAGAAGTAAATGTGTGAATTACTAAAGAATTCTAATTAGAATTTATTAAAGAGGACTTAAAGGGTAATTAAATCAATGGAAGTGGACGGTAGTATGGTTGTTTTAATTGTTGAAATGTGATAAAAATTTTAACAAAATTATAAATAAAACAAAATCATGATTGGTAAAATAATGTTAGTGGACATAAACCAAAACATTTTCATCTTTCTCTCATGTAAACACTGAAATATTTAAGGGAAGAAGAAGAACTTGCGGCTTAGGGGTTTTAAATTTCAAGCTCAAAATTGGTTAGTCAATTTAGTCATTTTTCTTGTAAATTTTATATTTTTGGAATTTCGATACCTCGATTTAACTGACCCATGTCGTAATTTTTGTTATTGTTAAATATTTTAGATGTTACCATTGTGGAGTAGTTAAATCTTTAGGGACTAATTTGATAGATTTTTAGGTTAGAAGTGGAAAATGACCAAATTGTGAAGTTAATTGTTGATTTTGAGCAATAGGGATCAAATTGAAAAAATTATATTTAGAGGTAGAAATGAGAAATAGGAAGTTAAATTTAGCTCAGAGTGAAATTGATACAAAAATTCGAGGTTAAATGTGAAAGTTGCATAAATTAGTAATTGAATGTGAAAATGATAGTGTATTGATGATTTGGTGTATTTATGTTAATTCGTAGCTATCGTCAACTTGGATTCCTCAAAAGGGAAAGGAAAAGATAAAGTCATCGACGAATAGCTCGAAGTTAATGGCTTGTATTTCTATAACTTAAACATTTTCAATTGCTACATTTGTGAACTGCATTGCATGGTAATAACACAAGGTAAGCTGTCAATGATAGAACGAGTTAAATTAAATTGATTTGAATTAGTTTTAGTGATAACGACTAAATTGAATAAACTTAAAAATATGATATATTGTTATAACCGTGCAATTGGATTCGATTTGTGATGAGTTATGTTGGAAAATATGTGAATTGAGGATTGGTTGATGAAATTATGTTGTGGAATCGATAAATAGATTATTATAAATTGAAATAAGGATGAATAGTGGATATCGAATTATAGATTCAAAAATGTAAAATTTGATTGTATAAATGTGTTATATATTTTGACATGTAGATAGTTATATTTATTTGCATTTAAACTCTCATTTGTTGAGTCATGCATTACATAATTTATATTATAATTTAATATTGAATATAGAAATACTATTGAATTATACTCAGCGTATATTTATTTTTCTCATGTGCAGGTTAGGTACATAGTCGTTCTATCACAGATTCAGCATCCAATGATGATCCCAAACTCAAATATGGTGAATAGTCTTTTTGTTTGATTTTGGCATGTACCTAAGTTGTGATATTCTAGTTTTGGTCATTTTGTATCTTGATGGTCTTTAATGGTATGTAATTAAGTACATGTGTGTCTGAAATGATCAATTTGTTGATAGCTTGGAAGTGTTTTGCTTTGGGTTAATTTCTTAATGTTGTCATGAACGAGTTGGTTACATATTTGGATTTATGCTTGATGATTGTTTGGAATTAGTTAGTATATGATATGTTTTGTGGTGTTAGTATGGAATTGGTAGTCTTTGTATCTAAGTTGTAATGTTAGAATGAGCATCAAATATGAGATGGTTAAATGACTTAATGTGCTCAATATTAGTATGTTTGATCAATTCCATTTTGAGTTGCTTTGAATTATTGAAATGTGGGGTCAATAAGGACACATTGGTTAGGCACTTAGGTTAAATGTTTTAATATGTTTTAAGCTTGTTTGAATGAGTTTTTAAGGTATGTAAATGATTAATTTTGGTTTGGTTTGGTACTCAAATGATGTGTGAATAGTTTCCTTGTTTTAGAAGCCATTTTAGGTGCACACGACCTGGGACACGAGTTGCTACACGACCTTCTCATACGGCCGTGTGTCTTATTTTTTAGATGCAGGATGTTTCACACGATCTACGAGACAACTATGTGACCTTATTTTGAATATTCACACGGTCGAACAAACGGGCTGGGACACGACCGTGTGACCCATATTTTGATTTGAACATGGTTTGGACACATGGCCATGTTTATAAGCCATATGGTCTGGGCTCTATCACACAGCCGTGTGACCCCTGTTTCAAAATTTTCAAAATATTTGTTTTTAATTTAAATTGATCCCTATTCAATCCCGAATTGTTCCTAAGCTTTTGTATAGTCAATATTTACTTGAAATTGATTAATTAGTGTGATTATACATACATGTATGTGATTATTTAATAATTATATTTTATTTTGGATTATAAATTTTTTGTAATTGTGTGGTATTTGTTCGTAGCATTCTATTGCTTGGGTCTAGCGACTGGACTGAGTGAGAGGTGTTACATTTAGTAGTTTCAGAGATATAGGTTTAGCTGATTCTTGGACTAAATCGAGCACAAAATCAAGTTTAAAGGTACATGCCAAAGTCCAGTCGAGTTTGAGTCAGGATTTGGATGCTGATTACAATTGTTTCTGTTTTATAGTTGAAAATGTCAAGGGAACCGAGAAATGTTTGTAATAGGCCCAATTTGCCCGGGCTATTAAAATTCAAAAAATAGAATAAACCAAATAAAAGAAAAATAAAGTTTTTTTTATCAGTCCATTTTACAGGGCCCACAGGTAATTAAACCCAATGTCCCAATTACACCCAAGCCCATACCGTAGCCCAAATACCCAAATGTTGCCTAAAATTCATTAAACCCAAAATACACAGGGCCCAAATGGCCCAAATAGTTAACAGAAGACAGAAGGCATAGGGTTTCAGAAACCTTAGGCGCCGCAAGCACTCAAATCGTCACGCCCTTTCATCTCGTGCCGTTCCAGTGACCCTTCATTGACGCCTCCATTGGCATCGTGATTCCAGCTTCGTATCGTGCTGTAATCGGCGCATGAGTCAGTGCCAGCGCACTCACCACTGTGATATCCTCGCTGGTACCTACAAAAAGGAAAGAACCACAGCAGAAAAGAGAAGCAAACATGGAAAGAAATCAAATATTTCTTTCCTAGAATGTAACAATTTACAAAAGGCTATAAAAGCATCGTTTCTAATTTGTAAGGGGTACGATGAATCAAATAAAAAACATAGAGAAATAGATTATAGATTTTTAGCTTTGCCAGAAAACAGAGGTGATTCTTCTTACTTTTTTTTTTATTTTTCTCTTTAATACTCACATTACATACATACAAAATACTATAAAAATAAATAAAAAAGAGGATTACCTCTCGATTCACTGTGAGAAATGAGGCTTTTCGAATCTCGACTTCCGTATGTGGTGGAGTAAACAGCGGCGCGAGGGCGCGTGGGCCCATGGGAGCCCGATACGGAGGCTCGACGGAGCTTCGAGGGCCTGCTCTCTGTTCCCTTTCAGAGGTTTCTTTAATTTTTTTTAAAACAGGTTAAAAATGAATTGCTGGCACCAAATTTGGCTTATATAGCCTCATGGAAACGGCATTGTTTTGCTTAAAACGATCAGCTTCAAAACGTCTTCGTTTCAAAGGTAAGGATCCGCGCGATGACCCGTGACCCGGGAAGGATTCGCTTGTTTTTGTTTAAAAGGCTAATTGCCCAATTGATCCTTCCGTATTTTTAATATTTATAATTTCATTTTATTTTTATTTTAATTTGGCCCTAACCTTTTATTTTTGTTTCAATTTAGTCCTAATGGCTATTATAAAATTTATTATGGGAACGACGTCGTTTTTGGGATTAGGGCTAATTGCCCAGGGAGTCTCTCGGATTTTAGCGCGTGTTTCGATTAGGTCCAATTTTTTATTTTTAAAACTAACCCTAAAGTTTTATTTTTATTTAAATTTTAATCCTTTTTTAAATTTTTTATATAATTTATTTATGTAAAATGTTTTATATATCATTTATTTTTATTATAAACATTATTTATACATTTTAAAAAAATTATTATATATATTTTTATTTATGTATTATTTGTTATATTATTTATATATTATTATATATTTTATTTATATATTTTATTATATATTAAATCATTTTATTATATATATTATTCATTTCTTATTTTATTATATATTATGTTATCTTATTATTTATTATTATATATAATTTTAAAATTTACAAATTATTATTAAATATTGTTTTTATATATCATTATTAAATATTTAGTATGAAATATTCTAAAATTTACTATAAAATTTTGTTCCTATTTAACATATTATTATTTTTATAAATATATATTAAGTTATTATATCATATAGTATATTTTTATATATATTAACCATTTTCTTAAAAATTCTCCTTTATTGTTTATATATATTTTTAAATATTTTATTTAATACCTCATTTATTTTTATTTGTATTTTAGTTTTGTTATCTTTATTTTTTTAACTTATTTATATACGTTCATAATTAGTTTATTTGTTTATTTATTTATTTAGTATTGTTTTAGTATAATAATTTTATCTCATAAATTATTTGTTATCTTATGTTATTTATTGTTTTTATATATATTTGCATGAAAATTGATTGTTTATGTTATTTATGATTATATCTGCATGAAATGTTAATGTATATTATGTAATTTATGTCGTTATTTGTCATTTTTTATATTATATTTGCATGAAATGTTAAAGTATGCATCATGAAGTTTATATTATTTAGTATTGATATCTTGTAATATGTTAAATGCATCATTGTTTTAAAAATTTATATTCCATTTAATCCAAAAGAATTTAAAAAATGAGGCAATGTTTTATATTTAGGAATTCAAGAAATAGTGCCCTAACATGCTGGGTTGCGATTTCCTGTTTGTCTAAATGTTTAAGTATCCTTCAAAATAAATTTTGTAAATCAAGAGATGATTTCAGTTACGAAAGTTTAAGAATATCATGTCCAATCATGCTGGATGTGATGTTTGTACTCTTTTGGAGCGAAAGAATCTCGATTTTCAACTCAAATTATTCCGATTTAAAAAGGATCCTATTTTTAAATTCTTTCAAACTTTTGTTAAGACAGAAAACTATTCAATTTGGTACCAATTTTGGGCGTTGCGAGGGTGCTCATCCTTCCTCATACATAACCGACTCCCGAACTTGTTTTCTCTTATTTTTGCAGGCCAAAATGTTTTATAAGGTGATCCAATCACACCTAAAAAGGTTGGTGGCGACTCCCGTTTTCAAAATTCCTCTTAAAAAAAAGGGTTTCGACAGCTTGGCGACTCCGCTGGGGACGTCATAAGAGAGGCAAGCCAAGGAATTGATTTTTTTTTGTCTTAATGTCAAAAGTTTGGAAAAATTTTAATAATATCGATCTTTTTACATGTGTTTGCTGCATATGTTTATTATTTTGTTTTCGTACACATTGCATTTGCATGACCGCTGTGGTTGCACCCTTAAGTAGGAGTGAGAAGCTACGCTTTCGTGAGGTTTTCACCTCCGCATGGACTAGTGGATTGCTTCCGGGATACATCCGTACCTATGTCTTCGTGAGAATTTCATCTCCGCATAGCCATAGGGAAATGTGTCCCCCTAGACTGAACTTGGTCCATATGAGCCTATAATGGGTGAGGATCGAGGAATCTACTGGTTCAGGTACCCTCGCTTTAGAACTGAAACTCATTTAGTGAACTTTAGGTGCTTAACCTAGGGAGTACAGTGATAGCCTTTAGCAAGCTACCGTTATAAGTGCTTGTTTATTATACCTTTTGTAGATGATACTGACCTATTTTATTTTGCTATCATTGCATGTCACTCAACATTTAAAGGTGTCAATTCACGGTTCTATTTCTAGATTAGAAAGTTTTGTAATGAGGAAAGAATATCTTGATAAAGTGGAGGACAACGCTTCTGTCTGTGCGTGGTCAGAGAAAACCCAGTTAGAGAAAGGAGATAGTGTTACCGAAGGGTATACGTCAGAGTTGTGGGACTTCACTCGCATCAGTTCGATACAGAAAGAATTTCAAGAGTTGAAGGACATTTGGGCCCAATGGGATGACGAGGCTAAGCAGCTGTTCTACCAGAATTATGGAGATCTTCCCTATTTGCTAGACATCAAGGTGGATAAGCATCTGTTTTGAGCCATGGTACAGTTTTAGAACCCTGCTTATAGTTGTTTTACATTTGGAGAGGTAGACTTAGTGCGTACTTTGGAGGAGTATACGACCTTGCTTCGTTGTCCAAAAATTCAAGGTAACAAAGCTTAAGTTAGGGCTGCTAATCTCCCAACTTTCGTGAAGAAATTAATGATGATCAAAGGGATGAGTGAACAGTGGGCCACAGCTCGAATCCAACAAAAGGGTGATGGTAAATGCATTCCGTGGGCAAGTTTGAGGGATCTGTTATTGCCGCACCCAGATGTGAAGAAGAGGGTTGATGTCTTAGCCTTAAGTATTTATGGTTTGGTGATTTTCCCAAAAGCTATGGGGCACATAGATGGGGCAGTTGCGGATTTATTCGATCGACTTGGTAAACAAAACACACATGTGCCTGCAATCCTAGCTGAGACGTTCAGATCCTTGAGTGCATGTCAGAGAGCAGGTGAAGGAAGATTCATTGGATGCGCACAATTGTTGTTAGTATGGTTCCACAATCACTTTTGGAAGGTTGATAAGGTTCCTTACCGAGTGTTCTTTGAGGATTATTCTACCTTAAAGGAAGCACCAGCTACGTCGAGGAGGGACGACATTACAGAGGAAAGGTGGATGGAAATACTTCAGAATCTCTGAGAGGAAGATGTTATGTGGAAAGCCCCTTAGATGGCTCCTAATGAAGTCCTTTACCGTTACAGAAGCTTTGATTGGGTACCTCTTTTTGGAATTTGGGGAGTTGTTGGTTATACACCATTACTCGTCCTAAGGTAATACAAAGTGGGGCAGTTTATACTGGCAACACAAGGGTTAGCTCAGAGTGATTTCTTATATAAGGGGGATCATTATAAGAAGAAGATGCGAGAGATTTTCGAGGCTTGGAAGAAGATTTGCCGTGTGAAGATTCTGACTGAAAGCCTGACGACAACCCCTGAGTACAAAGGGTGGTTTAGCAAGAGGATCAATGATAACATCTCTAGGCCAAGTTTGGGGGCTGCTCGATCAATAGAGGAAAATTTATGAGTGGTTCCATCAGAGTTAGAAGTCATAAAGCAAGAGTTCGAAAGAAAGATTCGGGAGCTTAGGAAAAAGATAGAGAAGCTGGAGGAAGAGAAGATATACCTAAGCTTAGACGTCGACATTTAGAAAATTGAGGCCAAAAAAGTGAGGAAAGAAAAGAGGAAGATTGAGGAAGACCGAGATGACTTGAAGACACAATATAAGAGGATACAGCTATCAATAAAGAGAGTTGGATTGGGGAAGTCTTCAGAGCAGTGGCAGTAAGAGGTTCAAGAAGAAAGAGCTAAAGCTGAGTATTGGGAGAAGAAGTTCAAAGAGATGTAGACACAGAATCAGGCCCTAGAAAATGAGAATCAAGGATTAAAAGCTAAGGTGACTGAGCTTGGACGATCTCTTCATCATTACCGAAGTCGTAACTCTGCGGTCGAGTTAAAGGCAAGTCTGAACAAGATCGAGGAAATGAAGCACAATATTGGAGGGTTGGAAACAGCATTGCGGAACTGTGAACTTTAGATTGAGCATCTGGAGGCAAGAGAAGGACATTGGAAGTGAGAGCTTCACCATTTTCAAGATCAAGTCAGAGATAGGGACTACCTCATGGGAGAAGCCATAGTCCAGATTCGAAAGGTTGCTGATCATTTGCAAGACCTGGCAGCGCAAGCTAATGTATTAAGTGCAAAGTATGAGTCAGTGTCAGATAGAGGTTGAGAGTTAGCTTTGTTCTTGGATAGGGTTAAAATTCTGGGCCAGAGGGCGAAAGTGTATTTGTAATCTGTTTTGTATAAAGATTTTTGTTTCTTAAATAACGTTTTCTAAAAAAAATTGAATTAGAATTGATATCTTTTTGCATTCATGCATTTGCATCTCATTGCATCATATGCATTCAAATTTATAGAAAGACCCTAATTAATTAAAATTACAGAGAGAGTGAGAGAAAGAGAAAACCTGGAAGCAACACATTCTTATAGTACACGCACTAAGACAAAGAATATGGATCAAAGACTTGAATAGCTCCAGAGAGAAATGCAAGAGCAATTGCAAGAACAATTGGCAAAAATCCAACAGGAGATGAAGGATCAAATGTTGGAGGCCCAAAGGAATATGATGGCTGAAATGGCTCAGTTGCTGAAAGGGGAAACGGATAAAGAAAAGGCCCATATGACTATCATTGAAGAGGATAATGAGGATCATCCTCCGGGTTTTACCCCACCCCATGTGCAAACTCAACTTGAGGCATATCCGCGAAGGCCGTCCGTCACAATAAGGCCTCAGCATGGGCAAGTCGATGCTGGAACACCCATGAACTTCCAAACTGGCTCAAGATTCAACCCGGGAGATAACCCTACCAATCCAGTCATCCCTGATTTAAATGTAACCAAGAGGGAAGAGATGAGACTTGAATCATCAAGGCAATTAGAGGAACGTTGTAGGTGGTTAGAGGAGAAATTTTAAGCATTGAAAAATGCTGATAATCGTCAGGGAATTGATGCCAAAGACTTGAGTTTGGTCTGAGATTTGGTGCTTCCTCATAAGTTCAAGATGCCAGAATTTGAGAAGTACAATAGGACTACTTGCCCTGAGGCCCATATTACTATGTTCTATAGACGGATGAGTGGCTATGTAAACAATGATCAACTATTGATCCATTGTTTCCAGGATAGTCTGGTTGGGGCAGCGGTTAGGTGGTACAATCAATTGAGCCGCACTAGGATCGGTTCTTGGAGAGACTTAGCGCAAGCCTTCATGCAGTAATATAATCATGTGACTGATATGACTTATGATAGAATCACTCTGCAGAACATGGAAAAGAAGCCTAATGAGAGCTTTAGGCAATATGCACAGAGGTGGAGGGAGGTTGCCATGCAAGTTCAACCACCACTCTTGGAGAAAGAAACTACCATGCTGTTCATTAACACCTTGAAAGCCCTATTCATTACTCATATGATTGGAAGTACCATCAAGAGCTTTGCCAATATAGTTATGGCAGGGGAAATTATCGAAAACGCCATAAGGGGTGGTAAGATAGAGGGGAAACTGCTAAAAAATCAGCCCCAAGAAGGAAAGTTAATGAGGTAAACAATACGAGTAGTTATAACTCGAAAGCGATTATGGTTAGTCAGCCCAGAGCCACTACAGTTGGGCAACAGGGTTCCCAAAAGCAGGGATCTGACACGAGGCAAAACTCTAAAAAGGTCTCATTCACACCTATCTCGGTGACATACCGGGAGCTTTATCAAAGTTTATTTAATGCACACGTAATAGCTCCTTTTCATTTGAAACCACTGCAGCCCCCACATCCCAAATGGTACCATGCAAACGCCAAATGTGAATACCATGCAAGGATATTGGGGTATTTAATCGAAAATTGCACTGGCTTTAAAAAAGCAGTGGAAAGACTTATCAAGATGGGGGTTGTAAAATTTGACAACACCCTTAGTACAGAGAACCCGTTGCCAAACCATGGTGATCAAGGGGTAAACGCAATTGGGGAAATTGGTATGAGAAGGATTAAAGAGGACGTGGCCGAGGTAAAAATGCCAATGAAAGTAATTTGGGAAGAAATGATGAAAGAAGAGATAATAATCTCTGAAGAAGGAAATAAAGGAGCGAGGGACTACTGCGAGTTCCATGCAGAAGAGGGACACGAGATCCAGGAATGTGACGAGTTTAAGGCTTTGGTACAAAGCCTTATGGATAATAAGGAGCTAGAATTTTATGAAGCTGGCTCGGATGAGGGACATGTGTGCGCATTAGAAGGTGAACCAAAGAATCACAAGCCAAGGATCATTGTTTCTCTACCAAGGAATAATGAAGTTGAGATACAAACAGAGCCGAAGGTCATTATTCACAAACCCGCTTCCTTTCCTTATAAGGATAACAAAAAGGTACCCTGGAATTATGACTGCAATGTGACAATAAGAGAAGATATAGCTAGTACTTCTAAGGAGGCTCAAGTTGAAGGTTTCTACACACGTAGTGGGAAGCATTATGATACACAAGACATTAGAGTTGAGCCCACGAAAGTAAAAGCCTTTGACATCGAGAAGGAGAAAAGGGTTGAGGTACTTGTTAATGAGCCAGTGAAGGAAGAAGAGGCTAGAGAGTTTCTAAAATTCCTGAAACATAGTGAGTACAGCGTGGTTGAACAATTGCGTAAGCAACTAGCTCGCATATCGGTGTTGGCTTTACTTCTGAGTTTAGAGGTACATCGTGAGGCATTAATGAAGGTGCTCAATAAGGCTTACATTACTAATGATATATCTGTCAACAAGTTGGATCAATTGGTTAGTAATATAAGCGCTGACAACTTCATTTATTTCAATGATGATGAAATCCCACCTGGAGGCATGGGATCAGCTAAAGCTTTACACATCACCACTCGCTGCAAAGGATATAGATTATCGAATGTGCTTATTGATAATGGGTCAGCCTTAAATGTCCTGCCATTGTCCACATTGAACAGATTGCCCATAGACAGTTCTCATATGAAAACATGCCATAATGTAGTGAGAGCATTGGATGGCACAGAGAGAAAGGTCATGGGAAGAATTGATATCCCTTTGACGATCGGGCCAAACACGTATGAGGTAAACTTTCTAGTGATAGACATCAAGTCCTCTTATAATTGCTTATTGGGAAGGCCTTGGATACATTCGACAGGAGCAGTGCCCTCATCTTTGCAACAGAAATTGAAGCTAGTAACAAACGGACGGCTGGTCACCATAAATGCGGAGGAAGACATCATAGCAGCAGTTACTAGTGACGCACCCTATGTAGAGACGAACGAGGAGGCCGTAGAGTGTTCTTTTCTCTTCTTAAAATTCGTTAATGCAACATTTATTTTAGAGGGGAATAAGGTGCCGGTGCCTAAGATATCCAGAACCACAAGAATGGGTTTTCAGATGATAGTAGGGAAAGGAGCCTTGCCAGGAAAAGGATTGGGAAGATATCTCCAAGGGGGGATTCAAGTTCCAAAACTAAAGGAGAAGAGAGACCATTTTGGCTTGGGTTTTAGGCCAGATCACAAGCAGAGGAGGAAGGAAATAGAGAAACATCAAGAAAGAAGAAGGGCGCGTTTAAGTGGAAGAGAAGTAGAGTGGGAATCGATGACGTTCCCTCATATATCTCAGACCTTTATATGAGGAGGAATAATTCACCCTAAGAGAGGGTTGCTCGAAAAAGGAAGTCATCACATCAATGCTGTACATAATGAAGAGTCTGAACGAAGAAACCTCGAGGGCATTCGCCCTTACGAACCGAGAAGCTCTTTAAGCAATTGGACTGCAGAAAAACTTCTTGTAGTTTTTAAATATTTTTCAGAGTAATTTTCAGAACACTCTGGTTGCTCTAGAGTCTAGGAGTAATAAGATTTCATTTGTAAAATAGGCTCATGTTCGAATATTTGTGTTTCAATAAAACATAACTTTTGTTATAAATTTGAGTGAATATTCTCTTATACCGATCAATATTATTTTGACCTTCTTAAAATTCTTTCAAATTTTTTCATTTCATTCATAACACATAAATAAACATTCTTAAAATTCATTCATTTATTGTACATTCTTTCGTACCTCGCAGGTCCCTAGATATCAATGACATGAGCACTGATACTACAGATCCTAAATTCTCTTTTGAGCAAGACATGTGTTTAGAGGAACCTCAGGATTTTGAGGATGACAGGGATTGTGATGTGTCTCCAGATCTGTTGAGAATGGTGAAACAAGAGGAGAAGAATCCTACCTTGTGAGAAAGAGGGAATAAAGAATGTAACCTTGGAGGAAGGAAAAGAGGTGAAAATTGAGACACACATTGCTAAGGAAACGAGACAAGGTCTTGTTGAGCTGTTACATGAATTCAAAGATATCTTTGCATGGTCATATCAGGATATGCCGGGGTTGAATACTGATATCGTGGTACATTGTCTCCCCATAAGACAGGATCACAAGCCAGTCCAACAAAAATTGCGAAGGATGAGGCCTGATATTGTGCTAAAAATAAAAGATGAAGTCAAGAAACAGTTTGATACTGGATTCCTACAAGAGGTTAAATACTCAGAATGGGTGGCTAACATTGTGCCTGTCCCTAAGAAGGATGGAAAGGTATGAATATGTGTTGATTACAGAGATTTGAACAAAGCTAGCCCAAAGGACAACTTCCTTTTACTGCACATCGATACTTTGGTGGACAATACAGTGGGATATTCGTTGTTTTCCTTTATGGATGGCTTCTCAGGGTACAATCAGATAAGATGCATCCTGAGGACATGGATAAAACCACCTTCATAACATTGTGGGGCACCTTTTGTTACAAGGTAATGCCCTTTGAACTGAAGAATGCAGGGGCAACATACGAAAGGGCCATAGTGACCTTATTCCACGATATGATGCACAAGGAGATTGAGGTGTATGTTGATGACATGATTGCCAAATCTCGAACAGAGACGGAGCATATTGAAGTCTTGAGGAAGTTGTTTCTGAGATTGAGGAAGTTTCAGTTGAAGCTTAATTCGGCAAAGTGCATCTTCGGTGCTAGGTCGGGGAAGTTATTGGGCTTTGTGGTCAGCGAAAAGGGAATAGAAGTTGACTCAGACAAGGTTAGAGCCATACGAGAATTGCCTCCACCACGTACTCAGAAGGAAGTTCGGGTTTTTCTTAGAAGGTTGAATTATATTGCTCAGTTTATTTCACAATTAACCGAGAAATGTGATCCTATATTTCGCCTCCTTAGAAAACACAATCAAGGTACTTGGGATGAGGAATGCCAGAATGCTTTTGATAAAGTCAAGCAATACTTGTTAAACACTCCAATGTTGTCTCCGCCCAGTCCAGGTAGACCATTAATTCTGTACTTATCAGTGTTTAGTAATTCTATGGGATGTGTGCTTGGTCAACATGACGAGTCAGGAAGAAAAGAGAAGGCGATATATTACCTCAGTAAGAAATTCACAGAGTGTGAGATGAGATATTCGCCAATTGAGAAGTTGTTTTGTGCTTTAATCTGGATGACACGAAGGTTGAGGCAATATATGCTATATCATACGACTTGGCTAATTTCGAAACTTGATCCATTAAAGTATATGATGGAGTCAATAGCCTTAAATGGAAGAATGGCAAGGTGGCAAGTACTGCTTTCAGAGTTTGATATAGTCTATGTGAGTCAAAAGGCTATAAAAGGAAGCGCGATAGCAGAATTTCTGGCTAGCAGAGCTCTAGAAGATTATGAGCCATTGAGCTTTAAGTTCTCTAATGAGGAGTTGATGTATGTGGCAACTACTGAAGAATATCCATGGAAGCTAAACTTTGACGACACATCCAACGCGGTAGGAAATGGAATTGAGGCAGTCTTAGTATCCCCAAATGGTGATCATTATCCATTTACATGTAAATTGGATTTTGATTGTACGAACAATATGGTCGACTATGAAGCATGCATCATGGGGATTCAAGCGGCCAAAAAGTGAAAAATTCGAACCCTGGAAGTATATAGAGACTCTGCATTGGTAATTTACCAGCTTAGGGGTGAATGGGAGACAAGGGACCCCAAATTGATTAATTATTGAAAGGTAGTTTTGGAGTTACTTGAGGAGTTTGATAGCATCACCTTCAATTATCTCCCACGGGACGAAAATCAGATGGCAGATACTTTAGCAACATTGGCTTCCATGATTAAAGCAAATAAAAAAGAGGATGTGAGACCAATTTAGATGAGTATTTCTCAGGTCCTAGCTCATTGTTGTAGCATCGAAGAAGAGGAAAAGGATGACCATCCTTGGTATCAAGATATGTTACGGTATGTGACAAATCGTGAATATCCTGAGCAGGCAACTGAGAATGACAAAAGAACCTTGAGGAGGTTAGCCTGCGAATATGTACTAGATGGGGACATCCTTTATAAAAGAAGGAAAGATCAGGTGCTCTTGAGATGTGTCGACCCTGTGGAAGCCAGACAAATCTTGGAAAAAGTACATGAAGGTGTTTGTGCGACACATGCTAATGGCTTTACAATGGCAAGGCAAATCATGAGGTTTGGATACTATTGGTCTACTATGGAGGGAGACTGTATCAGCTATGCCAAGACGTGTCATAAATGCTAGATATATGGGGACAAAATTCACGTACCACCTTCACTTTGCATGTTATGACTTCTCCATTGCCATTTTGTATGTGGGGCATGGATGTCATTGGGCCAATATCACCAAAAGCTTAGAATGGGCATCGTTTTATTTTCGTGGTCATTGACTACTTCACAAAATGGGTAGAGGCAGCTTCATATGCTAGTGTTACCAAGTCGGGAGTAAGTCGATTCTTGAAAAAGGAGATTATTTGTCGGTATGAAATGCCTGAGAGGATCATATCGGACAATGCATTGAACTTGAATAACAGTATGATTGCAGAAGTCTGTAACCAATTCAAGATCAAACATCATAATTCATCTCCATATCGCCCAAAAATGAATGGGGCAGTGGAAGCTGCCAACAAAAATATCAAGAAGATAGTGGGGAAAATGACTGAGACCTACAGAGATTGGCATGAGAAATTACCATTTGCACTCTTTGTCTATCGAACATCCGTCAGAACCTCTACTGGGGCAGCTCCTTTCTCATTGGTTTATGGGATGGAGGCAGTGTTACCCATTGAAGTGGAAATACCTTCTCTTTAAATTTTGTCAGAGATAAAGCTTGATGAAGCAGAATAGATTCAACCGTGGTATGATCAATTGAACTTGTGACAACCCAAATTAGACCCTGGTCGGAGTGTGGTTTCGAGACCACATTACCGAGCCAAAAATTTATTTTTGTGTTTTAATTGCATAAATTTTTGTGTGACAGTGAATATATGAGAAATTAAATGCTTAATATTAGCTTTAGGATTGTGAATTAATTCAAAAAGGACCTAGTTGACGAAGTTAGAAAAGATGATAGATGAATTATAAGGAGTAAGTAATAATAGGGTGAGGAAGCATGGCTTTGCATGTCAAATTGCCCATAAAATACATGGTGGCCGGCCAAGGAGTGATGATGCTCCACTCATTCTAATTTAATATGTTTTCTTTTGGTTAACAAATGATGGGGATAATAATAGGAAAGTGAACAAAAAAAAAATGGGTGTCATACTTGCCATCTCCTAGCCGAAAAACCAAGAAAAAGAAGGGGAGAAAAACTTGGAAAGAGTTCGGCCATTGCTTGTATCTAGGAGGAGTGTTTGATGTTGTGGCATGAAAATGAGGGAGTTTGAATGCTTAATAAGGAGGGAAGAAGGAGTGTTCATGTTTTCTTTCTTTTGCAATTGTCGTAACTAGAGGAAGAAGAGGAAGCAAGATTCGGCCAAGGTGGTCCTTTAGATCAAGGTATGTTCAATGATATTTTTGGAAGTTTACACAACCTTTGGGTGATGAGTCTAAATTCTATCTATCCCATGGTTGGATTTGGGGTTGTTGGAGAGTTAGGATTCGGCTAAGGAGCTAAAAAAATTTTAGTTGATACCTTGATGCTATTAGCATGCTAGTTATATGGATGTGTTAAGTTGCTTGTTATGTTAGCATGAAAGTTGAAATTGTTAAGCTATTTTGTTGGAGGTGCCGAATTTAGGACTAGGAAGAGAATGAGTATTCGGCTAACATAGTGGAAAGGTGGGTGTTGCCGATTGCTAGATTTAGACTATGGGAGTGGCTATAATGGGCATTAAGATGTGGAACTTAAGAAATGTAATTATATGTGGATTTACATGATGTTATAGTTGACATTGTACATGTATACATACATTCGGCCATCTAATTGAGTATGAAGGTGGTGTTAAATCTAATTGTGATGCCCATTCCGAAGTATATATATATACATATATATGTATATATACACAAGTATGCCCATTCGGGATGTTACCTTTAATTATGTGTATAATCGACTAAATGGGTAATTAGTGAGGATGGTTGCCGAATATACAAATATACATATGCATGTGTAATTGAATTATGAATGTTTAGCAAGATGGCTAAACTAGTTGATTTATTGATTAAGCTCAAGGAGTTAAAGGAGGAGAATCAAGCAAAGGCAAAGAAAAGATCATCGAGTAGCCGAATTGGAACCGTCTTACCCAACACCAAGTAAGTCATTAAGCATATAGTTGGTATTAATTCAAATGGTCATAACGTTTATGTAATGATGCTGAATGGAATGAATAAATATATATATGCATGTACGTATGTGATGATGAAAGTGTTGAATGAAAAGAAAAGAGGTGAGATGTATTGAGTTGTTGATCTCGGCACTAAATGTGCGGGTATAAACATTTATGACCATGAGATTGGCGCTAAGTGTGCGGGTTTAAATTGTGCAGCACTAAGTGTGCGAATTGACTATGTAGCACTAAGTGTGCGAGTTTGACTATGTAGTACTAAGTGTGCGAGTTTGACTATGTAGCACTAAGTGTGCGAGTTTGACTATGTAGCACTAAGTGTGCGAGCTTGATTATGTAGCACTAAGTGTGCGAGTTTGATTATATAGCACTAAGTGTGCGAGTTTGACTATGTAGCACTAAGTGTGCGAGTTTGATTATATAGCACTAAGTGTGCGAGTTGATTATATAGCACTGAGTGTGCGGACTTATTATATATTTTTGAAACATTATGGACACTAAGTGTGCGACGTTATTGAGTCGATCACGGACAGCGGATCGGGTAAGTACCTTGAGTTCATGGCTAATAGGTGAAATGTCTATATTTGGAGTTGAGCTTGGTAAGTTTGAACCTATGTGACAAATATACTTGAAGTCACGTACATAAGATTTATCGTGGAATAGGTGAAAGGCCGTTTAGTTGTATGATTGTAACGAAAATAAAATGATGTATGAAAATGCCTCAAATATCCTATTGATGAGTATACGGAATGTGAATGCATGATTTGGTATGAGATTGAACCGATAGGTCTGAGGAACCATGGCATGGTTCGGTATGGATGGAGTAACTAGCCTCGTTCCATTTTATTTCCTATTGTGATAATGTTATTAATGGATGGTAGTGCATTGCTTATGACTTACTGAGTTATAAACTCACTCGGTGTTTCCTTGTCACCTATTCTAGGTTTCTTGGACTCGTCTCTTTTTGCGTGGTCGGGCCGTCATCGAAGTCATCACACCGGATAGCAAGTTTTGGTACTTTCTTCTTAGTTGGCTTAGGAGAACATTTCGGCATGTATAGGCTATTATGTTGTGTTTGAACTTTGGTATGTAATCTTTTAGCCATGCGAAAATGGCATAAATGTTCGGTTGGGTTTGGATTCATAACGTTAGGTCGCAAATCTTGATAATTCGACCTTTTTATGCCATACGTCATGGTTGATTATTTTGGTGTTAAAATTCATGATATGGCAATAGTGTAGTAGGGGGAAGTTTGACAATGATTAGCCTTTGGCATGGCTAGTCATGATCATAATTGGTGATATGTATGATGAATTACTAGTTAGATCAAGGAGAAATCACGAAATAGGCATAGTTGCTTTCGTAACAGATGCTGGCAGCAGCAGTGACGTGAGATCGAAAAATCACTAAAAATAGTAGGAGTGGAATTAATTGATGAATAAATTATGTATTCGAATCTCGATGAGTCTATTTTCATATAGAAGTAACGAAAAGATCATATGGACAGTATGTTAAGAGATATTCAGGTTCTCGTGAGACAGGGCCAGAACGGTTTCTGGATTCCCTGTTCCGACTTTGGAGATTTATTATAAATTAACCAGAGATAATTAGGAGTCATGCCATATATGTAAAGATTCCTCTCTGAGTCTAGTTTCTATAGAAACAAACTACATCAGTATTGAAGCTCTGTGTAGGGAGATATCCAATTCGTAATGCGCAAGGGTCAGTGTAGTCGATCCCTGTAACATGGGAGACTTTGACTAATAAACTGTACTAATTGGCCTGACCAAAAATTCTAGAAAAAATTATGGAGATGGGCATATGAGTCTAGTATCAGGGAAAAATCACGAAACTGATTTTCGAGTTGTGAAACTCAAGATATGATTTTTAAAGCGACTAGTACGCAGATCGGCAGCTTGTCTGGGAAATGTCGAATAAGTGGTTTGAAGTCTGTTAACACCTCGTGTTCGACTCCGGCGACGGTATCGGGTTCGGGGTGTTACAGAACTTGATTGAAGAAAAGAGGCTAAGGGCTATTCGTCATAGTTAGATGTATCAGAAGCGAATGATGCAAGCTTATGACAAGAAAGTTTGGCCAAGAGAATTTCATGAAGGGGACCTTGTATTAAAAAAGATTCTTCCCATACAAAAGGACTTTAGAGGAAAATGGATGATGAATTGGGAAGGGCCATATGTTGTGAAGAAGGCTTTCTCTGGTGGTGCACTGATTTTGACATAAATGGATGGGAAGAGTTTACCCAATCCAGTGAATTTAGACTCAGTCAAGAGGTACTTTGTTTAAAGGGAAGGGAAGCCAAGGTGAAAACCCACAAAGGGCACTTTGAGACTTCTAAAAAAAATGGAGAGGCCAAGGTGAAAACCCTCAAAGGGAGCCTTAAGACCAAAGGGGTTTTGAGTTGAAAACCCGAAAGGGCAGCTCAAATTTTGAAAAGCATGCAATGACCTTGCTATACTGGATTTGACAAGAAGTGGAGTGTGTTACATACCCGGGCATTAACAAAGTACTTTGGATCTTCTAAACACATGTTAAATTCAAAACAATCTTCATGAGGTTTGTATACAGAAGCCCAAGCTGTGATATGTAGGGCATCTGATTTTTGTCATGTTTACTATCTTTGGATTCTTTTTCTTCTCAAAGATATGTTTTCAGATTAATTTCCTTTTTTACTTTGATGATTTATCTAACTATTCTCAAGATCAAATTATTTGTCTTCCATTATTCATAAAGTGTGTTGCATTGAAATAATGATTGATGAACTAAATATTTTTACAAATAAAGTTTTGCATATTACTCTGGAAATCTCTAGATAATACAAGAAACTAAAATAGAACAATTGTTTGAAGAATTCCCATGAGTGAGGGTCGGAGGTACCCGAGAAAATTTCTTCTTCAGTCCAAAAGATGATTGGACAATTCAAACGATTCAATCCTAGGAGAGGATTATCTCCGGCAGGTCGTAACATTCGAAGAATGGTATAATAGGACCAATTTGATTCAAAGCATACGAGTAGAGTATGATTGATACTTCGGCTAAAAAAAAGATGAAACTTTGATGGATGAATAAGTAAAGACGTCCGAAAGAGGAGTCATTCTCATGACATTTTGCATCATAATGTGTCTAATTAGGAGCATTTGACTCATTTAGATCATGGCATCCTAATCATTAAGCATGAGCACATACGCATTCTACAGGTTATGTCTTTTAAGGGACAATGTAGATCACTGAAGCAGATCGAAGATGATAGATTTGGTGTCTCTGTATTGGACGGGGAGCAGATCGAAGATAGCAGATCTAACATTCGTGTGTTTACATTGAAGCAGATCAAAAATGATAGATTTGGCATCTTTGTATTAGACGAGGAGCAGATCGAAGATAGCAGATCTGACATTTGTATGTTTACATCGAAGTAGATCGAAGATGACAGATTTGGCATCTCTGTATTAGACAGGGAGCAGATCGAAGATAGCAGATTTGACATCCGTGTATTTACATTGAAGCAAATCGAAGATGATAGATTTGACGTCTCTGTATTAGACGGGGAGCAGAACAAAGATAGCAGATCTGACATTCGTGTGTTTACATCGAAGCAAATCGAAGATGATAGATTTGGTGTCTCTGTATTGGACGGGGAGCAGATCGAAGATAGCAGATCTGACATTCATGTGTTTACATCGAAGCAGATCGAAGATGACAGATTTGGCATCTCTGTATTAGACGGAGAGCAGATCGAAAATACCAGATCTGACATTTGTGTGTTTACATCGAAGCAGATTGAAGATGACAGGTTTGGCGTCTCTATATTAGACGAGGAGCAGATCAAAGATAGCAGGTCTGACATTCGTGTGTTTACATCGAAGCAGATTGAAGATGATAGATTTGGCGTCTTTGTATTAGACAGGGGCAGATCGAAGATAGGAGATCTGACATTTGTGTGTTTACATCGAAGCAGATCGAAGATAGCGGATTTGGCGTCTCTGTATTTGACGGGGAGCAGCTCAAAGATATTAACATGGTGTCTTTGAGTTTGCAGAGAGCAAATTGAAGACCATGAAGTCAAGATCTGATAGGACCGAGCAAATTTGGTCCTTTTATAATCTTTGCTCTATTCCTTTTACACAGTAATGAGCAAAGAAGGGCAGCTGTAATAGGCCCAATTTGCCCGGTCTATTAAAAGTCTAAAAACAGAATAAACCAAATAAAAGAAAATTAAAGTTTTTTAACAGTCCATTTTATAGGGCCCACAGACAATTAAACCCAATGTCCCAATTACACCCAAGCCCATACCGTAACCCAAATACCCAAATGTTGCCTAAAATTCATTAAACCCAAAATACACAGGGCCCAAATGGCCCAAATAGTTAACAGAAGACAGAAGGCCTAGGGTTTTAGAAACCCTAGGCGCCACAAGCACTCAAATCGTCACGCCCTTTCGTCTCGCACCGTTCCAGTGACCCTTCATCGACGCCTCCATTGGCGCCATGATTCCAGCTCCGTATCGCACTGTAATCGGTGCACGAGTCAGCGCCAGCACACTCACCACCGTGATATCCTCGCTAACCACAACAGAAAAGAGAAGCAAACATGGAAAGAAATCAAATATTTCTTTCCTAGAATGTAACAATTTACAGAAGGCTATAAAAGCCTCGTTTCTAATTTGTAAGGGGTACGATGAATCAAATAAAAAACACAGAGAAATAGATTATAGATTTTTAGCTTTGCCAGAAAACAGAGGTGATTCTTCTTGCTTTTTTTTATTTTTCTCTTGAATACTCACATTACATACATACAAAAAACTATAAAAATAAATAAAAAGAGGATTACCTCTCAATTTGTTGTGAGAAATGAGGCTTTTTGAATCTCGACCACCGTACGTGGTGGAGTTAACAGCGGCGCGATGACGCGTGGGCCCGTGGGAGCCCAATGACGGAGGCTCGACGGAGCTCCGAGGGCCTGCTCTCTGTTCCCTTTCAGAGGTTTCTTTAGTTTTTTTTAAAAAAACAGGTTAAAAATGAATTGCTGACACCAAATTTGGCTTATATAGCCTCATGGAAACGGCGTCGTTTTGCTTAAAACGATAAGATTCAAAACGGCGTCGTTTCAAAGGTAAGGATCCGCGCGATGACCCGTGACCCGGGAAGGATCCGCGTGTTTTTGTTTAAAGGGCTAATTGCCCAATTGATCATTCCGCATTTTTAATATTTATAATTTCATTTTATTTTTATTTTAATTTGGCCCTAACCTTTTATTTTTGTTTCAATTTAGTCCTGATGGCTATTATAAAATTTATTATGGGAACAACGTCGTTTTTGGGATTGGGGCTAATTGCCCAGGGAGTCTCTTGGATTTTAGCGCGCGTTTCGATTAGGTCCAATTTTTTATTTTTAAAACTAACCCTAAAGTTTTATTTGTATTTAAATTTTAATCCTTTTTAAATTTTTTATATAATTTATTTATTTAAAATGTTTTATATATCATTTATTTTTATTATAAACATTATTTATACATTTAAAAAAATTATTATATATATTTTTATTTATGTATTATTTGTTATATTATTATATTTTATTTATATATTTTATTATATATTAAATCATTTTATTATATATATTATTCATTTCTTATTTTATTATATATTATGTTATCTTATTATTTATAATTATATATAATTTTAAAATTTACAAATTATTATTAAATATTTAGTATGAAATATTCTAAAATTTACTATAAAATTTTGTTCCTATTTAACATATTATTATTTTTATAAATATATATTAAGTTATTATATCATATAGTATATTTATATATATTAACCATTTTCTTAAAAATTCTCCTTTATTATTTATATATTTTTTAAATATTTTATTTAATACATCATTTATTTTTATTTTTATTTTAGTTTTGTTATCTTTATT